>NW_009798267.1:1288949-1395289 GCF_000520075.1 Aphanomyces astaci | reverse complement strand
ATGCTGGTGGAGGAGGTACGTGTAGCAGCGTCTGTGCTGTGATATCTGTCCACAGTAAATTACGTAGTACTACTAATAGTATGCATGTTTCGTGATTGTTTCGTAAATCACCATATATCTAAGATACAAGCAATCGGATACAAATTTCAAGATAGCAGGAATTAGATACAAGTGATTTACGAAACAAAAACGTTTCGTGATTGCTAGTAGTCTGGTGTATTTTGTTTCGTGTTTGTTTCGTAAATCGTGTATACTTACAGTTAGCGCATACTACCGTGTAATGTATATAGATTTAGACAGAGGCGGGCCAATTATCCGGATACGGATAGTGTCCATTACCCATGCATACAATAATCAAGTGTAACAATCCATCTTTATAATTGTACAGAGGTTTTTATCATTTTACAGAGGAGTCCAAATCTATATAATCTATATAGCTATCTAAACCTATATACACTACACGGTACTGTAACTTGATGAGGTTGATGCATGTCATTGTCCGAATTACGTCTACTTCTTGACGAATCTATCAGTGGTAATTACGCTCGTTAACCCGAGCACTTCGGCATAACGTTAGGAAGCATATCAAACCATCGTGATGTCGTTGGCATGCATTTGAGCCACAAACTCTCAGTAGTAACCTACAGCATCATCAACCTGGTCACATATGCAAAGGGGATCACATCAAAGATGCAAGAAGGCACACATCTTGTGGATAACCCCGAAACCAAATGCCGCCGTGAAGTAAAATGGTCGGACTTCAAATTGTACGAAGCCTACCAGTCCCCCCCCCTCGTCTCTTGCTCTCATTTCCAGGTGTACAAGTCTGGGGAATTCAAAATATGATGTCCAGCACATCATCTTCATTCGTCGGGGGTTCCTTCCAGAGACATAGTTGTATTCCGCAGGTACATACTGTAGCATTTCCTCCTTAAAGTTATTACTAACTATCCAGACGTTTGATAGAGTAACAACAGTACAGTAGAATAACATGGCTCTGTTATTCGTGATGGTCGCTCCGTCGTCGTAACTCAAACACGGCACTGAGCTCGGTGCCATCGAGCGGCCACTTGCGGCCCAAAGCGCCGACGCAGGCGTTGACGGACGCCATGGACGTGAGACACACGGACGGATGCTTCGTCACGTCAAAGCCAAACTCGCGCGAGACGCTGACAAAGTGAGAGGCAGTGCACTTCAACGGATCGCACTCGCCTTCGCACGACGACCGACATGCGTCCATGGACAGCAGCGCCACGCTCTTGGCATGAAACACCCACGAAATCGTTTGAAGGAGCGGAGGATGCGCCTTGCGACCGACTTGGGTGATTTCGCTCCCCAAAATGATGTCGAACGTCATATCCACCGGAACGTGGTGGCGCTGGCCCCATTCCAACTCCCGCACCTCCACGGGGCGTTGCAGCCAGTCCTTGTTCAGGTCAATGTTCAGCTGGAGCAAATCAGGGTATTCGTCGCTCAGAACCACGTGCTGGGCACCCAACGCGGATGTCACCAGGCCGCACAACCCACACCCGGCTCCAAGTTCGAGGACGGACGCGCGGAGGATGTCCAACGCCACGACATGCGTCTCCAAGTGCGCGCAGAGAACATGCGCTCCAGGCCACACTTCTCCTCCCATCCCATCTACACGTCTTGTGTCCTGCTTGACGCAAATCTCCACCGCCGCCGCTGTCCGATACCGCGCAATGTGTCCTTGCATGGTGGTTGGTTTGTTGAAATCCCACCATCACACATCCGGATAATCCGAATATTAAGAACCATATGGATGTCAAGGTCCAAATACGATGCAAGGCGACTTGTTTTCCATTATATTTAACAGGATTTTTGGTTTCACGTTGTATTAGAATATACAGGCGCATTCTTCATTGCGTGCAAAGTTCAGGTATGTCAGTACTAGTACACCGGTATGTATAGAAATAGCTGGTGACCATATCCTTTCCGTTCGGGTGCTTATGCAGCTTGTGACTGCGCGTCTCCAAGCGACTTGTACCTTGTTGCGCACGCTCTTGGACTTCTGGATGCTGCATAGTGCGGCGACAACGTTAAATACATTTCTATTCGTGTCGAGTTTTAGCCCTGCACAAGCTTGCGCTTGAGAAGATGGCGCAAGTTGCTTGCTGACAAATGTGGGAGTAATTTGAGCACGTCCGCATCATGCAAGTGCTTGGCGCCGTGGACGTGGCCACGGCAGGCTGCGTCCCCACACTGGCAGTCAAACTTCTCGTCCATGTCCCATTCCGTCGTGTTGTAGTCAAACGTAATGTCGGTCCCTGCAGCATACCAACCCCATAAGAGACGTGCATCAGTAGTCTAGAACATGGTGAATATGGACATACCCTTGGCAATGGGCTGGATGGCCACCACTTGAACCACGGGGTCGGTCTCGGACATGACAAACGACGCGTTCGGGTTGCACGAGTGGTTGGCGTACTCCAACCCGCCAAAGATCTCGACGTGCTTGTCGTGGGTCATTTGAATGGTGAACCTCGTGGGTGCATCGTACTATACAGTTGTGGCATCGTCAACCAACGACTGTGCGCAGGAAAGACTAACGTTAGTACCATGGTTCCGCGGGCTGTGCCAATCACTTCGTTCGGCTCAATGTCTCGCGCAGCAATTGCCGTGTTCCACTCGGGCGTTCTAAGCACCCACAAAGCCGATCATGGACTGATGGAAATAGGTAGTAGGTGTACGCACGTACACTTGCTTGACGGTGAACGGGCCAGGCGTCTTGGGCTCGGTGCCGCGAATGACGTCAACATGGGCGGCGTTGACGACGTGACGGCAGTGGGGGACTAGAGTCGACGCGCGGGCGAAGCTTCGCTGGAGGAGGAGCATTGGAGGTGCAGAGTGAGAGGGGTAGAGGTCGAATTGCACAATGACTCGACGATCACAATGCTGATTCGGGTGCACCAACTTGCCGACTTTGCATCAACCCACGGAATATCCGTACAGTATAGTATTTCGAAGCCACTCTCCCAGACACCGCAAATATTTTCCAAAATGTAGCCGTACAAAATGCGTTGATATTTACTATGTTGTGAATAAGCTATATTTTAAACGTCATGAACGGTGCTTATAACATTTACATTTAGGTACTTGAAGTTGTTTGAAAGTAATTGGTATCCGGATAATCCACCAATCATCAATCGACCGCATGAAGTCCACCAATGAACACGGTTGAGTTGGATGTCGACTAAACCTACTAGTCACCCACGAATGAACATGTGCACTAACATGACGCTCGACAGTGGTGCGACTGTTCACGACGTGCAATGAAGTACTTCAAGTAACTATCAGCGCTGTTCATTCACGGTAACAGTTCCAATCTCAACGAATAAGCTAGCTCAATTACGGTGACTTGACCGCATTTGGTCGGTTGATTCTTGCCCCAAACCAAAACAATATTGTTGTCGTAATCACGAAAGTACAACACCATTGTTGACACAGTGGTGCTGCTGACGTAGAAACTGTACGGTACAGTTAATCACAGTTTACACGAACGCCAGTTGGAGAATCTCTCGCACGTTGGACCGTGCATCGTTGCTCTCCCATACCGTGTGGGCCACCATGGTTGCATCTTGCGATACGAGCGACTTGAAGTGGTGGACGCTGCCCCCCGTGCCAAAATAGTACGATTTGGCAGCCACCAGCGCCACGCCGCCACGTCGTTTTAAGTGGCGTCGAATGGTCTAGTTAGTTTGGTTCATCGTCATCATCTACGCTTGTTCAACATCGAGTCGATCGTTCGTGTACCTTGAACAACTCGACACTGACGCTTTCCGTGTAAATGGTTTCAGCCGACAGGATCAAATCGAACTCGACGTCGGTGCCGTGGTTGGCTTGGGCCATGTGCTCCGACATCAAGTGCCAATCGCCCGAGTAAAACGTGGCCTTGTCCGTGGTCGCATTTCGCTGAGTGTTTGGAATCGTGGCCAGCTCAATCACTTCGTGGTTGTAGTCTGAAAACACAACCTGTGCCGCTCCTACGGTCGTCGTCCTGTTAACGACCACACTACAACTGGTTGTTTGTCGAATCAAAAGCCAGCATAACCACTCCAAGTGCATCTGGTTGAACGATGGATTTAGACGGCTGCAATGTACCCTGCTGCAGTGCATGCAGGCCAGGCAAGCCATGGCCACACCCGAGCTCGAGGACTCGCCATCCTCCGTGAGCGTGCACGGGAAATCTGGCTGCATTTGCGGTCATGTACTGAATCAAATCCACGGCTCCTTCCCATAGCTTGAACCCGCCTAACAATATAGGCGTACGGTGTCACAATATCCTTTGTCATTCCTGGTTGTAGAACGAACGGGTAGTACCTTCATACACTCCGGTTTGGATGTCTGACGTTATGAGCAAGTTGGCGAGTTCGCCCGTGCCTAAGCAAATGTAAGCATTCGAATCAATACATATCAGATGGTGCTTTCTTTGTGCATGTACGGGCTTTCTAATGACAGACTTACGCGAGAGAAATCGAGGGTGGTGCTGGTTCACCACTGCCATCGATACTGATGGCCCCACTGGCACGACAATGAACTGATCGGCATCGAAAGCGTGTGTCAATGGAGCTGCGCGATGGAGCACTGCAGGACGCTTCTGGACCAAGTCGCTCTGCGATAATGCAGCATCTGCCGTTGGTGAAGCGTTGGCGGCGGCAGCAGTGCCGTCGTTGTCGAAATTGAACCGAAACATCAGTACTAGTACATCTAGTAGTAGTACAGTAGCGCGACAATCAACGAAAGGACAGCGGCAACAATGATCCGGTAAATATAACCGGATGACACCATTCGTCATCACGAATACTATTAATAGGTATTAATTAATACTACGTAGTAGTACTATAATACTATGTAGTAGTAGTAGTAGTATGGGGTTACGTACGTATCGACAGCCCCAACATCCATTGAGATTGCATGGAGTAAAATGTCAACGAGCCGTCTTCAGATGCGGAAAGAGACTTGAATTGGATTGTGGTAACTTTGGGCCGAGTGCTTCTACGGGCCTGCTCCAACTTTCGCGATCGCAGTGCACTATAATGGTGATCGTTAGCTCCATGGTCTTACACGGTTATATCCACAGCCATTGTTTTCCTGCAAGTTGCCTTGTTGCAAGTTACTACTGTAGTATGTACATGATGATAGCATAACGCTAATCAGTTACAGTAGTTGCGGTGTGTGGTGATCAGACCTTTTTGCACAACCGTTTCACAAGGAAAGGGCACTCTCCGGAAATTATCCGGATCGTTCAGGTTTCAGGAGTGCGGCTAAATTTAGGTCGAGTTGGGTGAGGTTATATCCAGAGACCGTTCGGCGAGTTGATCGTGCAGAGCCGCGACGATGTCTGGGCTCGTGGGTGTGGTTGGCTCCAACTGCATCTCCTCCAAGAAGTCCCGCGTGGCGATGTTAAGACACAGGAAACTCACAGCCAAGGAGAAACTTCTGCTCGCCCAAGGGGGCACGCACACCACCGTGCTCGACGTGCTCACAAAAAAGCTGGTTGCTAAGCTGGAAGAGCTCATTCCCGTGGAAAACGAGCGACACGACCGCGCGTTTCGGCTCTTCACCAGTACAGACGCCATCACGCCGCAGAGCTTCCACGCGCTGCTGCTCAAGTTTCGCATCTCGGCCAACCGCCAGCAAAGTTACGCGTTGTTTCACAAGTACGACGTCGACTGCCGGGGAACGCTGGACCGGACCAAATTTCTCAACGGTGTCTTTCAGTTTCGTCGAAAAGGATCGGCTCCGATACCCACCATAGTACAGCAACGATCCTACGACGAGGATCGGCAGGACGAGCCCCCGACGCCTCCCAAACGAGGAATCGCCGCAAGACCAAAGCAGCCGCACAACGTCAGGAATTCGACGTCTGTGATCATGTCTGACGTGATCACTCATCCACCCAACAGTCACAGCGAGCAGCCTCCGCCGCGACACAAACACTCTACAGTGACGGACCGACTCGCCCACAAACCCATGCTCACGCACCACCATCCGGCCCGAGAACAGCACGAGACCCCCCTCGGGGACAACATTCCGTTCGAAGAAGTGGTCAAGCGGATACGGGACAAGATCGACCAGCGCACGTCGAAAGCGTCCGACCGATTTCGGCAAGCGTTCAAGATCTTTGCCAAGGCGTCTGGCATCACCATGGACGAGTTCCACGAAGGCTTGCTGCAGCTCGGGTTTCGACTGTCCCCAGACCAAAACAAGCAGCTATTCAACACGTTCGACGTCAACCAGTCGGGCGACTTGGACCTGAACGAGTTTGTCCAAGGCATTTCGTTGGACGATTCGTCCATTAAGTACATCAACGCCCACGTCCAGCGCCAAAAACGCGAAGAAGCGAGGCGGAAGCGGTATCAGATGGCTGTGCAGTCGGTCGAGCGCGCGTGGACGATCGAAGACATGGAGCGAAAGCTACGCGAAAAGATTGAACAGCACACGTCCAAGTCGTCCGATTGTTTTCGGCAGGCGTTCAAAATATTTAAAAAGTCCTGCGGCATCCGTCGGCAAGAGTTCCACGACGCCCTCGCCGAGCTCGGGCTGGACCTGAATCGAGAGCACACGGACAAGTTGTTTGCCAAGTACGATATTGACGGCAGCGGAGACATCGACCTGCCCGAGTTTGTGCGCGGCGTGCTCCCAGCAGACTACTCGGGGGGCACGTGGGTAGCCGAAGCGGACGAGATGCACCGCATCGAAGCCGAGGTACGTCGTCGTCGTGCGGAGGGAATTTCATCAGTTTGGGTTTCATGGGGATGATGTGTCGTGTATCTAGAGCAAAAAGCTCAACCCAGACTCGCACTTAAACCGCGTGGAAATCACAAACTGGTCGCTCGACAACATCCAGTTCAAGCTGCGGGAAAAGATCACGCAAAAGACCACGCGGTCCTCGGATACGTTTCGCCAAGTGTACAAAATCTTTCAAAAGTCGACGGGGATTACGTTGCTCGAGTTCCGACAAGGGCTGCTCCTGCTCGGCTTTCGCCTAAACGACGCCCAAGCAAACGGATTGTTCAATCGCTACGATTCCGACCACAGCGGCACGATCGACCTCACCGAGTTCTGTCGCCACGTACTGCCTCCGGATTACAACGGCGACGGCGACCACTGGGTACAACTTCCTTGCGTGAGTTGTTTGAACTTGACGTTGTGGTGTATGTATATTAGGGACACACACAAGACGAGCACAAACAACGGGCCCAAGACGCCATGACGTACGTAACCATGACGAAGAATGGCACAGTGCCGATGGCCACCCCCCCAAACCCGATGCGGGAAGGCACGCCGATGCCATCGCGCCCAAACTCGGCCCCCCAAGCCCGACCACCCCATTCGGCCACCAATGGTGGTCCATCTCCCCATCACCGACGGCACTCGATGTACGAACGAAATGACCTTTTGATACGGTCGTTCTTACGTATTGGCTGGGCATAGGAAACTAACCCCTGAGGCCAACGTATGGTCTGCCGACGCTACTAGCCCTGACAAAGCCACGTATGTTCATCATCGCATCTTCATGTTGCTGGATCGACCGACGGCGTGGCTGATCTTGAGGTTTCTTTAGGGCCCATGCCGCACCTTCGTCTTCTCGACCTGCCACAGCTCGTCCTGCCTCGGCTCGGCCTGCCTCAGCCCGCAGCCGCCAATCGGCCGAGAATGACCCCCAGCATTACCTTCGCCCGAGCTCTGCTCGGTCTTGTAGTAGCAGCAGCAGCGTCTCGTACCGTGCAAACCCGTTTAAGTCGAAACGTCGCCACTTTTTCCACCATCACAGTCTATGGCAGCGGAAAGTTAAGTTCCATCGAGCCCAGCAACAACTCGAGTTACAGAAGCTCCAAAACAACCCCCCCGGTTCTACTACCGCTCCAGCCCCCCCCGCCACACAACCCAACGAGCTCGACGAATACGAAGATATTGCTGTAATCGAGGACGACGACGAGGACGACGCCGATGAGGAGGGGGGCAACGCCTTTGATGACGACGATTCACCGTACAAGGAACTTCGCACCCCCGCCAAGCCAAAGCCCCGACCTGCATCAGCCCGCCCATCGTCCGCCAAAGCCACCAAGCCACCTACAGCTCGGCCTCCGTCCGCCAGCAAAGCACCTGCCAACTCGCGACCCCAAACGTCCGCGTCCACCGCCACCTCGTCGTCGACTGCCTCGAGAACGTCGCAATCTCCGCGGGCAAGGAGGCAGCAGCAGCATGGCAGTGACACGACCAGTCAGAGTAGCCACGAAACCACGTCGACCACGGCCGAAGGCGTCCACCCTGCAAAGTTCAAGCCTCGGATATACGGTCCAGGTTTCAAAAAGATGTTTTTACAACTGGCCAAGGAACGGTTGGTGGTGCACGAGCGATAGCGATGTTACCAACCCCACTAACGTTACACCATCTCCACGACGATGACCAGTACAACGAGAGAACTCATACTATAATTATTGGACAAACTGGGTCTTTACGAATTGAGTTGCGTCCACAGCCAGTACACGATGTGATTGACAAAATCTCGCAGCGTCTTGCGCTGTTCTGGGGACAGCATGCCGTTGGGGGGCGCGTCCCGTCGACATATTTCCATCTGGACGTGCGAAGTCGAGTCGTGCTGGATGTGAATCATGATGTCTCGAGCCCCCACGCACATGAGCAGGACATGCCGAGTGTCCTTGAAATGGTACTCGCGCATCGTTTCCTACAAGTACACACATATTGGAATCCGCGTGAGTCGTCTAATAGAAACGTACTTTGTGGACGGCTTCCAGAAGCGAGGCAAACTCGTGCCACGGGACCGGCAGCTTGAGCAACTCGCCAAGGACAGGGTCGATGCTGCCACCATCACAATCGTGTGAGTTTCAACAACACTATAGACCAATATCACGAAACGTACGAGACAAATGGCGTTCGAACTGACAACGCCAGGCATTCCTCCAATTGCTCTGGCCCAACTTCGACCACCCAATTCGGAGGCAGGTGCATTTGCGCTTGTACCGCGAGGGACTTGCCCGAGCAGAGCAGTTGCGACCACAGCACGTCGCGGCGGTAGTCGACTTGGGCGGTGTCGAGCAACTCCAAAATAAATATCTACACAAACACATTTGATTCATTCAGACAATAATACAGTATTGTCAAGATATTCGATTCGAAATTGGAGTGAGTAGTGGGGTGCTCAATCGAACGAGCAGAAGAACCAAATCGGCAGACAATTGATAAACGACCAGTCAAAAACCAGATCACTGATCAAATTCTCGCTTCGGCCAATTCCACATCGAATTAGTATGTGACTTCAATTAGTGTGACGAGTCTTACATACAAAAGTCAGTACAATCAATCGATCGATAGATTTGGCGAATCAGCACAAAAGGTCAAATTTTGGGTAAAAGAAAGACAATACTAGTAATCGCGAGCTATGAAGACACGGCATGCATTAATTACCTCGACTTCCCCCATGAGCTCGGTCGTCTGAAACGGATTGTGGTGCATATGCAACCCAAACGCTTTAACTGTGTTGGGGCCGACGCTCGTGAGTACCAGTGAGTACGGACACTCGACGTTGCCGTTGACGTTGCGGAGAAAGTGCCCTGTCACAGACCGCGCGGCGATGGCATTGGGGGTGCCAAACACGAGCAAATCACTCACATAGTACCGCTTGGCGTGGCACGCAATGTATCGCACCAACAAGGACACGTCCTCGGCTAAGTTGACGTCCACTTCAAACGCGGTGATGCAGTGGTTGGCGCCCGTGGGGGGGCTCGGGTGTTTGGCCATGAGCATTTCCATGCCACTCGTGACGTGGCGCAAGTCACGGGGGGCGACCAAGTGCGCCTTGAGCTGGTCTTTGGTCATGGCCAATGTCTTGAGCAAGTACGCGTGCAAGTCGGCGACTGCGAAGTCGTACACCATTGGCTTGAGCTGCAGCAGCGTCTGCACGTATGCCATCGTGTACACGACTTGGTCCCCGGTCAGCTGAACGTAGCTGGACTGGGGCAAGTGTCGGCCGGCATCGAGACTCACCACGTCGCGCTCCGATACAAAGTACGCACGTACAGTCATCCCGTTTCCCTTGTCCAGGACCTCCACCAGCACCAACCCTTCCGTGACTTTCTTGACGTACACTAGACACGGTGGCGGCTGGGAAGGCAGCGCCCTGAACCCTGCTTTTTCTAAATGTTTCACAAGCACCTGTCGGAACGCTGCGGTGTGGGCGATTTGGAGGTGTGGGCGATCCGTGGCCACTTGGTGGATCAAAGTTTGCACCGGACTACTACTGGCACTCGTCGTCGCGGGGGTACTTTTGGGGGCGGTACCACCGTGGCAGAGAAAGTCGACGTGGAGACGGCCCACGGCCGCGTACACGTCGTTGAAAATGAACTGGATCTCATACGACAGCAGCGTGAGCATGCCACTCACGTGGTGTGCCACGTTAGACGCAGTCGAAGGCCACACGCCTGAGAAGCTCACGAGAAAGTGCCGATGGAGCATTAGCCGGCCACATCCGACGAGTTGGTCCACGGCGTAGGACGGAATCGGTCGACCGGCCAGGCACTCTTGCGCCATGAGCGACTTGAACAGGTCGTACACTTGATTGTACTGCATGCGATGCTGGTCGTGAAAGTCCAGCGCCGACCGTAGCTTGGCTCCGTGGTACGACAGCGGGTCCGTCGCTTTGAGCAGTTCATTGCGTTCGTTTTGATTGTAATGGCTGAATGACGACGGCAGAAGCGTGCGCAACGTGTGCCGCCACAAGTGCTCTAAAAAAGTAATCATATCATCACGAGGCCCTTACGTACAATCAATATCACGAGACACACGATGGACAGACCATTGCAAGTGGAGGTGGCTTTTTCGGATGTGGAGAGCCTTCGAATGGGAGGGAGACTGGCCTTGGGGGGTGCAGTTAACGCCGTGGTTGACGGTTGCTTTGCTGTCGTCGTAGGAACATGATTCGCAGCTTTCGACAATGACGACCGAGGGGCCAACATGTCCTTGTTCAATGTCAACGTCCAAGCGGGGGGTAATTTCGTTTCGGCGTCGTCCGTCGTAGTCGCGGCGGCAGTACTGGCGACGGGGGCGGCCTTCACGACGCCTCGAGCTCTGGCACGTGCCGCCATGAGGGCATTGGTGGCGTTGGGTGGGACGTTGGCCTTGCGTACCGACGTCGCGGTGGCGGTAGGGGGCGGGTTGGCGACCCCCGTGCGGGGCAGCGGGACGGGGGCCGGAATTGGGGTCACGGGGTTGTTGGTGTCGAGCTTTTCCGAGACGGTACTGCTCGTGCCTCGCGGTCGCATGGCAGGGATGTCTTCGATGGGGGTGCCCGTTTCGCGGAGATACTCGACGAGCCCCATGCCGTCGACAGCCCGCACCATGGTCGCCGTCACGAGGGCGGGGGGGTTGTTGTGGTCAAGCAACACGTGAAACACTTGGGGCGTGAATGCGATCAACGTGCTTGTAAAATCCCGCCCTGTCCACGCCGGCGCCTTGCCCACCACGGACGGCGGGCGTACGACCATGGCGCTGGGTTGGAGCATCGAGCAGGTGGTGGGCGACGCCAGCGCGTACCCCCGCTTTTGGAACAGGATGCTTCGAAGCAGCGTCTGCCGGAGACTGCACCACCCAAGCGCCTTGGCAAACCCGGTGCTGAGGATGTCGAGGACATGGGGGTGGCAGTTGTAGCTGGCAAACACCAGTCCCTTGTGGGTCAGCTCGACCTGGTAAAACAGATGGCGGGAGCGCGACAACACGGTCGAGTGCAGCATCGTGTCGTCCTTGGGATGCGATTGCCGTGGTGAGATCATCATGGGCGAGTTCAGCGTGTCCACGGATTGCAGCGACGACGCCGAGAACGATTTGCTCAGCCTGTCTGGTTCGTCAAACGTGAACGCGCTGCCGGCCCCCATCGGACACACAAACGTAAATGCGTGGGTAAACGAGTATGACGCCGCCGCCTCCTCCCCAACGCCGCTGCTGCTGTCTCCTCCATCGTACGGCTCGTATGGCACATCGCTGTCTGCGCGAAAGAATACGTGCGGTCTATAACAACATGCACACATACCCTCAACATCATTTTTCCATGTAGATACATGGACACGTACTGGACGTTTCCAGGCAACCGCTCGAAAGGCACTGCAAGTTGCTTGACAACGTGTTCAATGTCGTATGACGGAACAATATCGCGCTGTTGCATGAGCGTGATGGTCGTGGCCGACAAGTGGCCGGCTTTGTCCATCAGCTTGCGCAGTTCGCGCACGGTTTCGACAGAGTAATGGTATGACGTCTGGGGCGTCGTCTGTCGACTCAACATGGATTCGATCGCGTATTCGTACAGCGCCTACACTCAACACAGATAGATTATTATATCGTGCTGCTGTGGTAAAGAACTAGTTTGACGATATGGACGTTCGTTACCTGGTGCACGGCTGTCGTGAGCACTTCCTGCATCAAGTCGGTCGACAATTGACCTCGGACGTATACGCGCCATCGAACCGACTGATGGGACTGCGGACACTGGGGCCACGTTGCCAATACTTTGGACCATACAGGTGGGCTAGCCACGGACGGACTTTGAACTACAATTCCCATGTATATGAAAGAATATTTGTAACATATACACACAAAAGGACAGGTGGAGCCATAATAATACTGGAGTCTGTCGTACTCGGGGTATCATCCACGACTTCCAACGTCACCCACGCCAAGCCCTTGCCAAGGCTCGCCACAAATCCCGATCGACCACTGAGTTCGGGGTTGACATTGAACACAAACGATAGCGTCGTCGGCTCTTCGTCTCCAAGGGCGGCGGTCCCACTCGAAGCACTTGACGGCGCTGACGACGGCGCTATTCCGGACAACAACGGATCCGCTCCCTTGGCCTCGTCCGCTGGGTCCACTGGAGGCGCGAGTCGGATGTACGGTGTTTCGACGAGTTTTTCCTTGACAAAGTGCAAAAACAAGAGTCCGTCGACCGGAGGAATCACCTGGGTGGTTGTGAAAGTCGGAACGGCAATGTCTGGCACGAGAAAGTCAAAGTCGGATGTGGTGAGTTTGTTCTGTCGCGATGACGATGACAACGACGACGACGAGCCAGGTGCGCCTGCGACAGTCCGCGGCGCCGCTTTCATCGTCGGCATGGCCTTCATGAGGATGCGCAGAAGCGTATCGTCCAGCTTTTGCTCGAGCACACGACACAGCTCGACCGTGATTTCGTCGCTAGGTTCTCGGATGCCAAATACTTGGAGTTCAATCGCGGCGGACGACGATCCTTGTGATTTGTCGACCAACGTCATGTAAAACACATGGCCTCGCTTGTCGCGATAGACAAACAGGTGGTGTCGGTTGTGCACTTGAAACTGCTCGAGGGCGGACGAACAGAGCATGTTGAGTGCCAAGTGCGGCACGAGCCGAGACTTGAGCACGAATGTGGTCTGGAACTTGAGGGGGCATTCAAACTGACCCGGCCAAAAGAAGGGCGACGACGATACCGACGTGGACGAAGGCGCACCAGTCGCCATGTCAAATAGGTTGTTGTGGCTGCTGCTTCGGGCCGACGCTAGCATGATGGATGACGACGACGATGTGTTGTGTGGCGACGGCAGCAGCAGCGGACTACACGACCGCGTTTCGTGCATTTGCTGCAAGAGCAGGAATTGATTCACTTGGGTGACGGTCGCGGCGATGCCAAGGTGCAGTCTTGTGAGCAGGCCGAGCTCGTCCAGACCAGTCGACATTCCACGAGAGGTCGGGATGTGTAATTGAAGTGACACGGAATCCCCCCCCGCGACGACGGTAAAGTACGCCCAGTACAAGATGGGCTCGACATCCCCTTCGAACACAAAGTACACTTGGTCGCATCGCACGAGGCGTAGCCACGGGTTGTTGGACAGCAAGTGGTCGTGGAACAAGTGCAACGTCGGCCAGTCGGGGAGTTCCAGCGGCAGAAACGCCAGCGGGTACTCGACTTGGCGGACACTGGCGGCAGGCAGCTCGTCAAAGAGGAGCCGGACCAACGCCCCCAGCGGCGGACTCTCGAGCGACCGCGGGGGCAGACACTGCAGGATCGCAAGCACATGTTGCGCGCACAGCTCTTGGATGGCATTTCGAAGGCGTCGGAGGACGATAGGCACCTTTGTCTGTGGCTGGTTGGCGGCATCATGTTCCGGCGCAAGGGTCATGACCACGAGGCGGAGATACACGCGCGGATGACGCGGGTCCTTCAACAGGTTGGACAAAAACAGAACACGATCAATCAACGACGTGGTCGGGTGGTCATCCGAGACGAGGCGGTAGGGCTGGGCCATGTTGTTCAGGACGTCTGTGAGGTGGTTGGACGCACTGAGCACACGCACACTTTTGGATCGCGGGCGGCCGCCAGAGGTCGCCTCGGACATCCACGACGCGTCTTCGTCCTGCCAGCATTCAAAGCGCACAAAGAACGTCGCGTGGTTTCGATGAGACGACTCGTTTCCGTCCGTCGCAGCAGCGGCGACATCCTCCTCCGGGGCGTCTTGATGGCCTTCGTCGTCGTCGTCGTCGTTGTTATCGGCGGCGGCGGTCCCCGTGTAGTAATACCACTGGGTATGCGGGATCGACGTCAACGACGCCGAAATCAGCGCCGACAACGCCTCATTTAGCGACGCCGACGGGACAACCAAGTTGCCCCCTCGTCGCCCTCGTCCTATTTCTTCTTCGTCGCTGCTGCTCGTGTCGTCTTCACTGGCTGAGGACGAGCAGGGTGATTCCAACGGCAACATGGCATGCAGACGCGTGACGTCCACGTCCAGCGGCACATGCACGCAGCTCCAAAGCGCTTGGAGCAAGTCACAGGGCTCGATGGTCGCCCCACTTCGCAGCGCGTGGTACACCCCGTGTGAAAAGTTGTGTTTGTGCGCAGCTCGAACTTGACCTACAAACGCGTCCAAGTCGGGGGTGCTTTGAGCAGTCACGACGGGCTGCGACTTGAACGGCAACGAACACTCGTAAAACTGGATCGGCAGCACGTCAAAGGGGGGACTTGAATCTTCGTTTTCGCTCGTCGGTTTTGGGTCGTTGGCCATCCAGTGGCGGCGTTGGTCAAACCAAACCAAGTCTTGCCTCGTCATGTGCTCCATCGGGGGAGCCACGACCGTCGACGACGACAGCCCTGCCAGCCATTTCAGGCGCTCCGTCTCTTCGTCCGAGTCGAGCCGGACCGATGGGGATGCACCCCCTTCCAACGACGATAACGTACAAGAACTGGCGTGTGCGACCATGGTGTCCAACGTCGGAACAAACGCCAACAGCAACGTATTGTCCCCGACGACTTTGGCAAAACAGCGGCCGGGGGGAGGGGGCGCCGCGGGGGTATCTGACTTTGACGTGGCACTTGACCGCGAGATCCACAGCGGGCCACATGCCGTGTGCGGCGGTGGATTGAACTCTGTCCATGCCACTTCGCAATCGGCCAAACGCACAAACGAGTCGACAAGCATTGCGTGCAAATGCTGGTTGGCGGTGTTGTCGTTCGCCATGTACAGCAAGAAGCGCTCGGTGCTGGGGGGGGTGGTAGTCATGAGGCGGGCGGCGCTAAATGGTGAGTTCCGGACCGGAAACCCATTGAGTGGACAGGGGAGCACGACGTCGTCGGGGGGCTGGACGACCCGGATGCCATCTTTGGCGGCCTGGACGATACGGTAGAACGTCAGCAGACACGACAAGACATGCAAGTCGGCTTGGTACAGTTGTTGCTGCATTTGCTCAAACCATTGCGTATCCGAAAGCCTCGTGGCGGCGGTGTCGTGCTTCGTCGAGGGCGACGCGGTCAAGGCCGGGGGGGGAGTTCCAAACATTGCCGGCGGCTGATGTCTGGAGTTTTCTGTCAGACACGACGAAGTCGCATCGATGTAGCCGGTCACAGGCTCCATCCAGAACGACGTCATAACGGTGGTATCGGACACGACCGAGATTGCGCACTGATACAGCGCCGCCGTCGGCCGGCCGCTGTTCCACACGACCACCTCTTGGGCCAGCAACACAAACGTCGGCGTCGCTTGCAGAGTCACGAGTCCTCCCTGGCGCTGTCTGTTCAGTTGCAACCGCCGCATGGCTTCGACTTGATGCGGCGGGGGAATGTGCCACAGCCACACGACGTGCCACATGGACGCGGCAAACACGGGCATCGACACGCCTGACCCCCCGCAGCAACTCGGCGGGTGGGTGAAGGCCGCCACGGGCTGCTCTGGTGCGATGAGCCACGTCAACGCGGGGGGCTCCAGCAGCAGGCGTTGGATCAGGCGGTGGCTCACGACCAGGCCCGGACTTCGCGGTTCCCCAGGGGAGTTAGTTGCACTTGAGTGCAGCAATCGCTTCAAGTCGGCTAGCACCGCCTTGCGAATCGCCGTCTTTGCCGCGTAAAATGCCACGTGTACGACCACGATCGCCGACGTGGACGATCGTTCTAACCGGACAAAGCACACGGCTTTCTTTTGGGCGGGGGCGGTGGTTGCCGCGGCCGCCGCGAGTGAAATCAGCGACCCGCGCTGTTTTCGATTCACGGTCGACTTGGCCGATGATGTGTGTCCGGCGAGGGCCGGGGACGACACGGACGGTTTCGACAACGACCTCCGCATGTCGTCGGCGAGAAACTTGAGGTAATTGTTGGGGCTGAGCTGCATGGTGGCCCACTTGTGCAGCGCGTCGGCAGCTACGAACGCCGTGTCGGCGCTGTGTTGTGCGGTCCACTCGACGTGGATCAGCTCGAAGCGCTCGACGTGGAACCACCGATGCCACAACAACGGCGACAAGTCCCCAAGCAGGGTAAACACTGGGTGCGCCGACGTGACGGCGGTCGCGGTCCGGGAAAACAGGTTCAAAATCGGCTTTGTTTCCGTGTCGAGCGTCGCTTGCATTTGAATGGCAGACATCAAGTGGAGCAAAATGCGGTCGCGCTCGTGCAGGTCCTTGAGAAACGTGTGGAGCGCCTTGGTTGTGGGGCTGCTTATGACCGAGTTGGTGGATGCATTCGATCGGTCAAGCATGGAGGACACGGCAGTGGACGGCGGGGGGGCAGCTGCAAACCCAAGGGTCGATGCGTTCGCTCCAGCAGTGGACGACGATCCTGGAGGCCCGCCGTCAAACACAAGTCCCCCACCATTTCGCTGTTTCGTAGCAAACTCGTCGAGGAACTTGGCCGGCGCGAGCACGTCCACCCGCAGCGTCATGTCGTTCGACATAAAGTTGGCGGTGACCGTGTATTCGAGCCAAATGTCCGACTTCCACTGCAACAAGCACGACACGACCACGGCCGAGTCGACTGTCACTTTGGACACGAAAAAGCCTTCTTGTAGCCGCGCCTGCACAATCTTGAGCACACTCCCGCGCATCTTGTACTCGTGGATCTTTTCCCGGAAGAGGCGAAGCGGGCGGAACGCGTTCAACGCGGCCAGGGGCTCGGCGTCGACCACCTGCGGCATGTCCCAAGAGTGGGCGCGGGGTACCACGAGCGACGGGTTGAAGAACAGCACCGGCTGCAGGCCATTGGCGCACAGCGGGTGTGACCTGGATTGGACGAGGAGATGTAGCGTGGGGACGTCAAAGAGGGAGCCCCCCGTGGCGTCGGCCAGGAATCGGAGGAGGTCGGTGTCGGGAACGTACCCAAACGCACATTGGGGCTGGTACCCCCCGCTGATCTACGATACACAACGTACCGTTGTATAACGTTAAACAACGTTGACAAGAATGTAATGCCAACGACTGGAGCCATATCGAGATAAAGGAATGGGAATCACAGCGCCATCGAATATATTGGCATACAACGGATACAAAAATGATTTGGGATAGAACGTCAGAAGGATATATATATTGTGAATTCGCTATAAACTTCCAAAATTCGCGTGGTTGGTCTAATCAATATTGAATCACGCTGGAGTTCGGATTGGCTGACTATACTTGCCATTTCTGTAAGAGCCAATCAAACACACTCAAAATTGGATTAGCCAATAGCGTTGATTCGTGATTCGATTCGCCGGCGTGATTCGATTCGACGGGGTCTGGAAATTTGTACCAAATCCACCAATATATATAATATATATATATATATGTAGGGGATAAAAGGGCAGATATATATATATATATGTAGGGGATAAAAGGGCAGGACAAGAAGGTATGGTTATACCTGGATGGCGTGGCATTGGATGTTGTGCCGTGCGAGTTGCATCATGAGATCGTCGTACGCGTACATGTTGGGAAGGTCCACGACGCCGTCGGTGACGAGGAAGAGCATGGGCGACGCGTCGTGGGGAAGGGAATTGAGGGCGAAGATGGAGTTCTGGAGGGATGTGGCGAGGGAGGTGGGGTCAGAGAAGGAAGGAGATGGCAACTTCTTGGCCCAGTCGTCTTCGAGAAGTTGGAGGCGGTGTTTCACCAACGCGAGGACTTCGCGGACGTTGGCGGCATGCAGCGTCACGCCTTGCACCAGCACGCACAGCGAATCCACCATCGCGCCTTGTACGATGACCGACAAGTATATCTCGGGGAAGACAAATGCTGATGTAGAAGAAGGCGGAGGCTCGACGAGACCCTGGAGCAAGAGGTCTATCGCCTGGAACGCCATGTCCAGGATTAGGGTGCCGGAGATGGGGTCGATGGAGAGCGTAGAAGGGCTCGCGTCGAGACACACCGCGACGCGGTACTTGCGATACGACAGGTACAGATTCGACTGCGGCGCAATGTGCAGTCGAAAGTCGGCAAGGTCGGACGGGGACGGTCCAACTGAAGTCGTCGTTGGCAACGCGGTGGACGTCGAGTCGGGTTCCGGCACGAACGACACGTGGACCATATCCACCTCTTCTTCGACGCTCATAGAATGCATGAACTGCGTGGCCAACGTGTGAAGCGTCGAAGGCGACATGGTCGACGTCGTCGCCGCCGTGCGGGACGATCCTCGCGGCGCCAGCAAGAGTTGTCGCAGATGCCACAGCGACAACGCAGGTCCATCGAAGTGCGAGAAGTCGTGTGCCTGGAGATGCAACTCATCTACTTGCGGCGAGAATATCGCAGACTCCTTCAGCTCCTTCTCCAAGCTGTCGTCATCCACATCGTCGATCATGATGATGGGCGCGTTGAATTATGCTGCCGCCGCAATTGCAGCAAAATATTATACGGATACAAGACTGGTGTATCCGGAAATCCCTTTTTGACAGTTACGGTTCGAAAACCTGATAAGAATGGACGATGGATGGTATCCCGACATGCTTCAATGAGAGATGCCTAGCTTGATGAACACGCCAGACCACGCCTCCTCCACGTTGCGGTTCGTGGACGTCTGGGGATCGTACCCGCCTGCGCGCTGTTGCAAGGCGCGCAATTGTTTCCTACGAACATGATCATGCATGCGATGTTACGTTGAGAAACATGAAGTCATACGAGTCAGCCGCGCCATGCCCTTTCTTCCCGCCATGGACCGGCACGGGTTGCGGTCCTCCGCCAAAGAACCCCGGCTGGAAGCCCATCATGGCGGCTTCCATTTCTGCACTCAGCGGTTGGTCGATGGGGATCGCTGTCGTGGGGTTCACAATCTTCTCGACGTCTTTCTCATCTCGTTCTCCCAAGGCCACCTCCATGAGCTGCGCCTTTTGTCGCTGGACGTCGAGCTGGAACTTGTTATCTTCCTGCTGCTGGACGCGGCGGCGGTCGTCCGTCACCCGGCGCTGTTCTTCGATGACGTGGAGAATCCGGCGCTCTTCTTCTGCCTTCTTCGCTTCGTTGGCGTTGATCAATAGGGTGTTTTCTTGTTTGTACTGCTTCCATTTGGCATTTGCGGCGTCCTTCACCGCGTCGTCTTCGCTCAGCAGGTCAAAGACTACATGGATGTTCATGAACGTCGCCATGCAGAAACACGGATCTACAAAGCAGCAAGACATGTTGATGGACGTACTCAAATCCTCGACGGCCTCCAGATAAGCATTGTATTCGTCCAGCGAATTGAAATCTTCTCCGGTCTTGTTGTACGTCTTGAGCACTTTCTTGCGGATCGTCACGTCTTTGTTAAAGTCCTGCTCTTCCTTTGTCTTGTCCTGGAGCTGCGATTTCTTGACGAGTTTCCCGCATCCAGGCTTGGCGCATGTGATTTCCCGGTGATTCTGGAACTCGAGCTTCACGCACCGATCGCAACTTCGTAGAGAAATACCGTCAAGGCCCATCATACATGTGAGTTCTCATGGGATGTGTACGTACTAGCGATGGCCACACTTGGAGATGCGCATCTTCATCGTCGTGTTCAGGACGTTCGAGTCGTCCTCCAGGGACGTACCACAGACACAGCATCGCGCCGCGAACTCATCGTCGGCGAACATGGTCCGATGGAAATGATCTTGATGCGTGCTGTTGTGGAATCGATATTTTAACCAATCAAACATACATTTATGTATTTAAACGCTTGGATTGGCTGCATATTATATATACAAGCGATTGGATTGGTTAAAATGCTAGATTGGAATCATATGAGTTCGTTCAGCCACCTGGACTTGCAACCCATTGCCAAGTGCGCGGCGGCGACGACGTCTGCGGCAACCTTCTTGGCATATGTCCATCAGATCCATCGGGACAAGCTTAAAGACAAAAAACACTCGTCCATATGGATAGGAGATCCAAGTCTTCCTTACTTCAAGCTCCATGTGTGGTCGGACGACTGCACCGTGGTGGGGCGGCGGTTGCAAGCCGGTGACATTGTGTGCTTCCAAGACATTGCGATCCGCTGTTTCCGCGGGAATAACGAGGCGCACTTGACATCTCATTCGATGTACACGGTGCTCGTGCGGCAGAACCAGTTCCAAGATGTGTCTTCCCAGCATCTGTACGTCCCGTTCACGTCCATCATGCCCGTCGTTGAGTGGATCAAGGAACTGCATGCAAAGGGTGTAGGCTTTGGCCAACATGGCAGCGTGTCTACCGTGACCCTCAAGGACTTGCGCGAAAATATGCTCGCGCACGTCGTCTGTCGCCTTCGCCCGCTGCTTCGCCACGATCCATTCCAATCCACCACAACCACTTCCACATCCGATGACGACCCTAAGTTCTCGGCGCAGCTTCGTCAACTCGTCATGGTCGACGGTCCGGATGACGGCATGATCCTCAACGTGTGGCATGACCATTTCGACGTCCGGACCATCGCCTTCCACACCCTCGTGGAAGTGCGGCATGTCGTGATCACGTTTAACACATTGCGGCACTCGCTCATGGCCAACACCACGGGCGAGTCCTCTTTGGCTCCGTTCGCCCATTCTCCGTGCGCCAATCCTCACGACGCCGCTCCAGCCTTGCTGCCGCCACTGGTCACATGCGATTCCTTCGCCGAGGCCGCCGACAGCCACGTCCACGGCCGGCTCGTGGTGCGCGACGTCATCGTCGAATCGCTCGAGCTTTCGTTTCCTAGTCCGTCATTATCATCGTGTTGGCAAGTTGGCCTTCTCGTGGAAGGCTACTGCGCATGGTGCGAGTGTTCGTTACCAGAGCAACCCACAGAAGTCGTGCCTCGACTGTACGGACCGTGTGTGAACCGATGCCAAGGGACTAAGACAATGCGGTGGCGCTACCGCCCTGCGTTTCTGCATATCCGAGATCGGCTCGGTCATCGCATGCGCCTGCGAGTGCCAGACGCCGCCATGCAGGGGTTGGTGGGCCACATCCCCGCCGCCGCCGTCGCCGACAAGCATGCAATGCACACACCACTTCTCATGACAGTGAACGATGTACGAGACACCGTGCGCATGTTGCTGCAAGCTTTGGTGGACGATCCTGAACATGAGTTGGACATTCAAGTGTACTCGCATTTTGTCGGCGGAGACGTAGGATTCACTCGCGACTCGGCGTATTCATTCGTGGCCCTCCATGCTTGAAGGGGATGCTTGCCGTCAACGATAGTGAGTAGGTCTGAAATGAATCGTACAAGTCATTAACTAGTAGTGTTTGACAATTGTTGTGTGCATGCCTAAGGATCAACTGGGTTGACGGTGGGGGGTTGACGTTGAAATAATATGTTGTTGCTGTACATACCAGTGATGTGAATTGAGTGGACGAAAGACGAATCGCATTTACTACTGTTTACATCGAAGTAGTCATTAGATTAGTTGGTTATCCAAACAACTTTAACGCATCACCACGCAGTGATCTCACACTGGTATGTTGTACTACTTTCATGTCCCTACTACCTAAGGCCCTGTGTGGGCAACTTCACGTACATACCGGTGGTTTTGTCACTGCAAAAATCCACGAGTATGCAAGTCGCCAATGCAGGTGGATATGCCTGTATTATGACTCGGTGGTATGGCAGGCCGCCACACCTGATGTAGTAGTGCATACATAAGTATATGACTCACCTCGTGTTGTTTCGAATGATAAACTTGGTAGTGGACACCGTGGCGTATACGCAATTTCTTGTGACGATCTCGGCGGGGGGGGGCTTGATGGGGGCAACCAGGCCAAATTGGCCTTCGCATGGCTGCTGCTGACGCGTTTGTTGTTGCCCAGGACGTAAGGACTTCGAAGAGCACTTGGAACTGTGGGACGGCATCAAGCCCAAGCGCGGGATTAGCTGGACAATCACCTTCTTCTTGACCACCTTGCCGATGTTGTCGGCCATGACGCGCAGCGTGATGACATACTTGGTGATTTGGACGGTGGCGGCGAGAAAAGTACGCGGCCTCGAGCACTCCTGCACACGACTGGTCAAAGATCGGAACAACCGACGACGGGGTCGTCTCCGACGACGGGGTCGTCTCCGACGCATCCCACAGATCCGGCTCGCTCTTGGTAAAGTCAAATGGAAAGAACTTGATCAGCAACGACCAATCGATGGGGTCGATGGCGTCCTCCAGGAACATCGTCGGGGTCTTCGAGCACGGAACAGATGGAGCTGCCTGTGGGTGGCCTTTGTCTTCCATCACCTGCATTTGGGGAGTCGCGTTGTTGCGCGCGGAAAACATACGACCAGCCACAAGGTTGTTGATCATGTGTGGGGTAGGATACCAGCACACAGCCGCGCACATGCATCGCCGTACCAAGCGCTCAAGTATATCCGCAGGTCTTGAGACCCCCAGCCTAGGGGTCTTAAGCCTGCGGATGCGTTTGAGGATACCACCAAGCACGCAATGATCGCGGTGGTCGCGATGGCGATGATCAACCAATGGAGCACCATGGCGAGCTGGGAATGACCAGATAATGCATGCGTGCAAATCGGTCAGTGCCTCGTAGGTTTATGTGATGATTTGGCTACAAAAGTGTTACAGTCCGAGACAAAACTATAGACGCACCCCAAAATTTTGGAGTTTCTCATCCAAAAATATCCTTTTATCCGAAATGATCAATGCCAACATCCTTGAAAATGTAATTCTAGGAACTCCACAAAAGGATTTCTTTCATTTGTGTGTCGATCACAAGAAATATCTAAATTTCAAATTTTTGGGTGAGTCATAACTATAGACGCACTATATGATTCGACATTTACGGATTCTTTTTAAGCCAATCAGAGATCTTTAAAGTAATCAAAATGCTTACGAACACTTGTGGGACACACCGATGACTTCACCACACACATAACCAAGAATCGGACGATGCCTCGAGGAAAAACGATCACCGACCACGAAAAAGGCCAAATACAGGCATATTTGGAGGTTAACAAGTCGCTCCGTTGGATCGCCAATGCGTTGGGACGCAGCGATAAACTAGTCCGGACGTATGTTGCGAAGCTCAAGCAATCCCCAAATCCTAAGAGACCTGGACGGCGCACGAAACTGACGCGACGAGACGTTCGACGAATTTTCCGACTCGCCACACGCAAAGGAATGTCATCTAGGCAGATCTCAGCAGCCATAAGCGGTAAAGTAACTCAACGCACTGTAATTCGTGTGCTTAAAATGTCCAAATTCGCAAAGTACATAAAACGCCGCTCGGGCCCGCGCCTCACCTCCAAGCACAAGAAGGACCGGGTCGAATTTGCCTCCAATTATCTTAACAAGCTTGCTGAGTTGAAGACCACGATGTTCTCTGACGAGAAGAAATTCAACCTTGATGGCCCCGACGGCTGTCAGTATTATTGGCATGACCTGCGTGAAGATGTTGAAACCTACTCCAAGCGTGTCGCGGGTGGGGGCTCAGTTATGGTGTGGGGCGGAATGAGCTTCTACAACAAGACTGAACTCGCATTCCTCGAAGGACGACCAGACTCGGCGCGGTACCAAGAAACCCTGGAGGCATACCTCTTGCCAGCGATGCGGGAGTTGAGCGAGTTGACCTCAAGTGCTGAACCCATTTTCCAGCAGGATAACGCAAGTATCCATCGTTCTCGTTCAACGATGGCGTGGTTAGAGGCAATGCCAGGGGATACCATGCCTTGGCCTGCAAATAGCCCTGATTTGAATCCTATCGAGAACGTTTGGGGGGTACTAGCTCGGAAAGTCTATGCGAATGGTCGTCAATTCGACACCAAGGCTCAATTGAAGGCTCAAATCCTGCAATCGTGGCGGGAAATTGAGCAAAGCTACCTATCTCATTTGGTTGAGGGAATGCCAACGAGAATGGCCCAAGTTATTCTTCGCCGTGGACAATGCATCGATAAATAAGTCAATTTACAAAGTGCGTCTATAGTTATGACTCACCCAGAAATTTGAAATTTGGAATTTTTCTCGTAATCCACACACAAATGAATGAAATCTTTTTGTGGGGTTCCTAGAATTACATTTTCGAGGATGTTGCCATAGATCGTTTCGGATAAAAGGAAATTTTTGGTTGAGAAACTCCAAAATTTTGGGGTGCGTCTATAATTTTGTCTCGGACTGTACTTCTTCACACCCGTGTTGTTTTCAGTTTTACTCAGTTGGGTTCGACAAAAAGGTGAGCCTGTCACAAGAGGCGAGTGTTCATCCTGGTATCTCTTAGAACACCCGAGTAACACGAGCTTGGTTGGTACTGTATTGAATTGCCCCGAGATTGGGAACACATCAGCTAACGTTGTTATCCGAGCTTGTTCCTCATCCCGAAAGTGCAGTTTGTAACTGTATTTGGCGCAGCCAATCATAGTGCTCCATTCGAGATCTTGAAGAGGCACAATCAAGACGATAAAGCATGGCCGATAACCTGTCATCTCCCGTAACATGTTCCTTGTGTATTCAACGTCATAACGCAGTCGATGGAGTAGGATCTCCAAAAACTCAAAGAGTTGTTGCACCCAGAGACATCGCCGTATGCATTTCAACCACTTCGTCCGGTCAAAGCAAGGAAACGACCCAAACCTCCAGCATCGCTTCTGCCACTGCCTGCCAATCGGTCGTACGACCCCGCCCTTGTCCACGAGTTAGCTACTTGCGAGCACTTGGTTGTAAAAACCATCCTCCACCGCGAAGATACCCTCGAGCGTGCAAAGATGCTGTTGCACACTACACGTCTATTGCCACGTCAAGACAAGCACACGCTACGTTTGCAATGCTGTGTGGCCACCGTGGATGTTCTTTTGGCGATTCGAGATTGGCGGCAACGGCTCGCAGCCATTCAATCGTTTGGGCGCGTCTTTCTCTGGAACGGAGTCTCGTACATTCGTAAATTGGCCACCGATGTGCCAGCTCTCAAGCAAACGCTTGTGATTACCACTTCACCGACTTCCATGCCCAATCCATTCTTCTTGCCCTGCACCCTAGAAAGTCTACTAGCCCCCTCCTACGACATGATCAACTGGATGGATGATATGGATGCCACCCAGCGCCTTCGAGACGCCGCCTCCGTCTTGTTTCACGACCAAGAGTTTATTCAGCTTTGGAAGGACTCGGCATTGGTTTGTTCCAATCGTTTTCTTCGATACAATGCAAGGCACCATGCCACCACCAACCCCTTCCTGGATCGAATCCGTGCCAGTCAGCTGGAATTCGTGCAGAAGAGTTCGCTATTCGACACATCGCCTGGTCTCCGCCTGCTATGTCACGCCCTCCTTCACCACCTGCATGTGGACTGTCGGTGGGACCCAAAGCACTTGCTGAGTTCGTTGCTAGAGTTTCAACCAGCGGACATGGCATCGTCCGCGGAGGTTGCCTTGACCGATCTGTTTGCCAACCATCCATCTGCCCACCCGTCCAAACTGTTCGGTGATCACGCCGTGTGCGCCTCTTTGAGTCTTTTTGTCTTGCACATTCTTGTTCAACTCGTCGGCCAAAAACGTAAGTGCTCCTGGTCATCATAGTCTCGAAGTTCTGGTGTACTTACTTAATCATGGTATTTCGTCTATTGTAGATCGATGTCCCATGGTTCGTCTTGACAATAGCACCCCCACTTTGCCATTGTCCCCTGCTTCGACATTTCACATCCCAATCCGATTTGCGCTGCATCGAGCATTGGTCCACTGTCGAGCATCGTCCACCCAACGTGTCGATATCACCGTCGCCACACCAGTGCAAGTGTTGACACAGCGAATGACCATCGACGACTTATTGCAAATGTGTTCAAGCTCGTCCACCACAACCAACAACGAGCCCAACGCCAATCCTTTGCTTCAAGATAGCCAAACGTTGTCGGCGTGGATCAAGGCAACTTTCTTACACCAATGTCATCTGACAGCACTTCCACTACAAACGGCCACGTTTACTCCGACGTTGTTGGTGGCTGTGGTGCGAGCCAATCCAGAAGGAATGCGTCCCGTTCGTCTGGGGTCCCTTGATGTGTTACCCTCTACAACGCTGGCCCAAGCTAGGGCAATTGTCGACGTCAATTATTTCCAGGTAAAATACTACTCAATGCTGTTTTTCCATATCATATTCATGATAACATCGGCGTGTGCAGGAGTGCCCGCAACCGTTTCGGTTTCTCTATCGGGGAAGTCCATGTCCGGTGGCTCAAGAAGCATTTCGTTGTGTCGCCGGCGCAATACGAATGGACAACCCGACACTTGTCGTGTGTTCGATGGAGTCGCCGTCATCAATTCGATCGATGCCACACCCACAGCGAAAGGTCAAAGCCCAGCGGATGGTTGCGCATCTGATGTACATTCCAATTGCGTTGGCCGCGGAAGAAAAGCGATTTCGCGAAGAGCGGGAGCGCTTGGAGGCCCTCGCCCGGTTACCACGACCACCAACGTCCATTTCCATGTTTGTCCAGGTTACTTGCCTGGTTCTACAGAGTCATTTTACGACCTTTGTGCTGGTTTGGTATGGTAGGTGGACGTTCCGGCGTTGGAACTGTCGTCATTTCACATCCCCAACGATCGCTTGTGGACGGTCGCGCAATTGTTCGACGAGGTGGCGAAGCAGGTACAGAGCCGTTCAAGTGAATTCTCCATACTAACCAACCAGAACGGTAGTTTGAATGTCGCGTGTCCAGCGCTACCCACGACGTCGTTGTGGATGGCAACATCCTGTTGCATACGGTCGTGGCTGAATCAAGCTGGGACAAGTGCACTTTGAACTTTGTGCACCACCGAGTGAACATCGACGTGCCTTGTGGTGCAGTCTTTTACGTCCAGCAGCACAGTCACATTGTCGTCTTACGGCAACGCGTACGCAATCACTACGGAAAATGCATGCCAAATATTCATATAATTTCGTTTGACGGATAACTTTATGTAGGCTTGCGCGAACCTTCCACCACCCTTTGATCACTGGGGCTTGACCCCAGGACGAAAGGTGTACATTCCTAGCTCTCGTGACGACATGTATACAGTCACAAGCACGAGTATTACCAGTAAAGGCGTCGTGTCATTCCTCCTGGATCGACCTTACGCTGGCCCCACCGATTGGTTTGCAAACATAACCATGCACATGCCGCGGTTGCTAGCAGATCCACGGCTGGAGTGGGAAGTTCAGGGAAAACTGACGTCGTATGTCGTTCGGCATCGAACTAAAGTCCGCGGGCGATGGTTCGGCAAGGCCATGCCCGTGTCCGACGCCCTCTGTCGCCTCCAGACGTCTGACATCCTCGTAAGTGTGATACCCCAATGCTAAACAGACCTAACACGATGTATCGTAGCCACACGTTCGCGCATTGACTGTCGACTGGTTTGTGGATTTTCTGTACGATACTATTTGCACCGCGTTTCCCCTCTCGTACGGCATCACAACAGTGAAATTCGCGACTTTCTTGAAGGCGTATCGCCTTGCCGCGTCCTTGCACATGGTCACACCAAACGAGTGCCACGTGTACTTTAGTCGATTTCTAAATGGCCACGACGTGCTGCTGAAACCTCAGTTTCGTGTCGCACTCAACGATATCGCACATCAAGTGCTCCAATCAACATCACCCCCCCGGGCGCTCGACAAAGCAGCGGTCAACTGCGACCAGAACCATTTCTGCGAAGTTGTTCCACCCTCGCCTCTCACCCTTTGTCGGTTTTTGTTTTCCCATGTCCTTTCTTATGCCCCCCTGCCAGTGCAAGACGCAGTGTTTGGCCACTGCACGGAGCTTGCATTGACGACATTCCTCCAAGCACAGTGTGCGTCGCTCGCACTTCAATCGATGGCTCGTATGCGCTGCCGTCGTCAACAGTACGCATCGTCCTCATATTATTGTAGTTCGCGTTGTGCTCATCTGGGACTTTGGACATGAATAGGTACCTACGGCGGCGACGCCAGACGGTGTTAGTGCAAGCCACGTGGCGCCGATTCGTTTGTCGACGGAAGTACCTATACGACCAAGCGACCCGCGCCCGCCACGCCCGTCTTTGCTTGGAAATGCAAAGTGCCGTTCGATTGCTCATGTACTTGCGTCGCGTGGTGCTCCAACGTCGCATCGACGCCCGGGATGCCGCGAATCGGCTAGCGGACCGCACGATGCTGGCATTTGCAAACGACCACCGATGGTGTCGTCGGTCCCTTCACGACTATCACCACCTTGCACAGCCCCAGCAGCATGACGAACCATCGGCCGATATGACAACTTCTGCATGCGGAGCTCGAAAGGGGAATCGACGACACCAAGGGCGAGTAGTGGCGCTGTACAACCGCCACAGCCATACGTTTACGCGGCTCATCCTCCAGATACACTCACATCCCCGCCTTTCGTCGCTCCGATGGCTCACGGCGTACGACCCCCGCCACTCGTCCGTGCAGGTGCTCCCGCTGGACACAAGTGCCCTCCAACGGATGATCCCATCGACGGATTGGACAACCATCAACGATAACCTCGTGCGTCGCCTGGAAGTCCATCGTTCGTCGGCCATTAGGTTGAGTCGGAAGGAGCATGCGACGCAACCAGGGCGGCGCCTGATCCAGTTGGCGATGGCGTTGCCAGTGGCCAACATTCCACGGCGCCAGCATCGACGTCCGACGCGGTTTGTTCTAAAAGCTGTCGAATACAGTAATGAAGTCATCGTGCAAGTATACAACCCCAGGTATGAATACACATGACAAGTGCAATCTCCTGAATGACTTAGTATTGAGTCGACGATGACGGGTATGATAGGGATTCGAAGACATGGCGATTTCCATCAACGTCCAACGACGAAAGGCACTTGCTAACTGTAAGGACTTGACGCACATCTTGGTGGCTATCAATGGAATTGAGTAGGTGATTCAATCGTTGCGAGTGGTGTCCTTGGAAGTCCCTGGCGAGTACACTGTCATGCTTGAAATGGCTGTCGATGCGATCCTGCGGTCGCACATTGTGTTGGAACTTCAGCGCCACGTTCGTCGCAAATTGGCCCAACGTCGTGCTCAAGACCTTGCGGTACTCCAATGGCTTCGCGTGCAAGTGAAGAACCGATACCAATACGTCCACGCTCCGTCAGGTAATCATGCCGAAGGCTTTCGCCTTGGACTGTTCCTACTTGGAAACCACGAAATCCCCCCAGACGAAACAAATGCATGAGCGAAGGATTTGCTTCGTCTGGGGCGTGGGCAGTTAAATACCTGGAGGTTGGCTTGGACATGGAAAGTGTAAAACGTGTTTAGGATTGTGGCGACACTCGTCCAAGCCAGCGATGCTTCGAGATGCCAACCCCGTCAATGTCATGCGCGAATGGTACTACGTCGGCAACTACACCCAAACCAAAGTGCCGTATGCGTACTACATCTTGCCACGACGAAGTACTATCTCGCGCAAATCAAAAGTCCACGCCGCCATTCATATCCAAGTACGAGATACAACTACCCCCTGTCCCAGAGTTTTACATTAACTAAGAGTCTTAATTAAACTAAATCGTGGTGGTGGTTATGTAGACGTGGTACCGTAACCGCGGCCACAATCGGCACCTCTTTGATTGCGTTCGAACCATGATCACATTGCATCAATTTCACGTCCAGTGGCAAGTGCAAAGTCAGACTACCCCCTTCATCCACATCCCTCGCCTTGTCTTGTACAAAGCCATGTGGCGACACCTCTTTCATGTATGTGCTCAATATATCGTTTTAAGGCACGGAATATCACCTTTTATGTATGTGCTCAATAAATGTATCATTCTGACTATAATATGATACTGGCCACTCCATCGTCATGTAGGAGAACCTGGACGGTGCGGCCCCACTCTACGAAGATGCAGTGCGCTTGTTGGTTGGGAATATTCCCATTCCACCGTCCGATGTTGCCCTAGTCGTGTGTTGCAGTGCTGTGTTTTGGCTATCTGCGAGTTCGAACGACCGACGCCAACTGGCTCTATCATATTTAAGCCGGTATCGAACGAAATTGTTGGAATCTGACGTGGAGTTCGTACATCAACGCTTTTACCATTGGGCTATTGTGAACCACCCGTTGTCCGATGTGGCTACCCACGCCTACGCGGTCTTCCTGCATCTCGTCCGAGGACATGTCACTCAGGCGGACACTCTGTACAATGCATCAATAGATCGGAATTGCCCTCGAGAGCTAGTGGAAGCGGTACCTTACATACACTGTGGTGAGGACATTTCATTACCTGACCAAAAACGAGATAGAATCGACGGCTGGCTCATGTGAACGGTGATCTGATATACGAAGTGTCAAACTTGGACGATTTTGCACTCGCGTTGCGACCACAAGATCGCCGTTCGAGAACAAACCCTGTCGTGATTCTTCAAGTACAACTCTAAAGCACCTCGTTTTTCTCGATTTGGAACGCTGTGACGTGGTTGTAGCGCCACTTCCGCCGCACTAGGCGGCAATACCTGCGCATGCCGAGTCTATTCGCCACGATGCGGGCCATCTCGGTGAATGCGTTGGCTATTGAAAAGTTCCAAACCCTAAGCCCCATCTCGTCGCCAACCACCATGGAATCGGTCGAGAATTACATTTTACACATGCACCTCGTTCAGGTACTTCTCGTCAATCGTCCAATCCCATCAAGATGACATTCTGCATCGAATAGCATACCCCCCATGTTGTGGCAAGTCTATACGCGTCCTACTACTTGACGTCCCCAGCCGTTCGCTGTGGCTACGCCCTGTGGCTCCTTTCCGAGTCTAGTCCTGGCAGCACGACCAAAGCCGTGCATCTTCTTGCAGACATGACTGTCGAAATGAAAACAAAGGGCGTTTTGCGTGCCTTGGAAGTGACATTTCTTCGCTTTGTTGTGATGTGTAACCCCCCCGACGTTCAGGGGCTCCTCAACTACGCCCTTTACGCCCAATTTGTCTTGCAACAGTATGACGTGGCTGAGCGACTATTTGCTGCCGCTGTGGCGTTCCCACAAGACGACCATTTCCCCCTTGCGTTGAAAGTACGATAGATACCCTACTTCTCGTCATGTTTTTGGTAGTGGAGACCTGATATATCATTGTGTTTCTGATATATCATTTTGATATGTTTTAGTTGTCGTTTCGGTTTCGACAACACCGGCTCCCTTGCAACGTCTCGAGTGGTTTGGGCCCCACGCGTGCCGTGTATTATGATAAAACGACCCAAACTGTCGTGACGTTGGGGTGTTGGAGCCGCCTTTGTTTCTACGTCCGGCAAATCTACCCCGTGTATTTCTGGTACATAAATACACTCCCAGTATACTTACTTGCCAACCGAAACGGGGATGGCGTAGGTGTCACGCGCTGACCTTTCAACGAGTGTGGGAAGACCGTATCATGTTAGGCCTCCTCAATGTATCCCATGACGTGAGGGAATATGTCGCTCAACTTCGACAATCTCAAGCCATCTCCAAGTTGCAGGTACTGCAGAACCAAATACGAAGATTGCCATATTTACCAAGTTATTTCACCTTTTATGACAAACAGGCATCGAGCCGGCAGTGGCTCGACCGGCGGCACTTTCTCCGTTTACGCGAGTTTCCGATGCATGGCGGCTCCATGGAAGCGGCATTGACATTGCACTTTGTAGAGGTATACTAATCATGTTGACTCTTATGTGCTGCCGTTTCTGGTGTCCAGCAAACGGCACCTTTGTCAATCATAGTTACATGTATATTGCTTTCATGTGCTTAGTTGACTTTTCGCTTTGGATAGTAAATCCATAGAAGCGTCAGTTCTTACTTGTCCGGTTTTACGCAGGGGAACTGGGTTAAAGCTGAATCGGCGTACATTCAACTGTTGTACGTCGAGCCTTGGAATGCAGTGGCGACGGGGGGGCTGGTCATGGTGCAGCGTCTGTTGCAGACCCTGCAACCACGTGATGCCACGTCATCGCACAACCATCGGGGAAAATGGACGCAGGCGTACAAGCGGTTCCATTGTTCGATCAATTCCAATCGTCGTGCCGACGGCGTCCGCGTGCTGCTCCAGTGGAGTCGACTCGCGTTGACCACCCAGCCATTTCCGTCCCTTCCATATCTTCCATCGCAAACGCATGCATCAACGCCGTGGTGGCGATGGCTGAACTATGCGTTGTGTCTTCACTATATCGCACAACGTTATGACGTGGCAGAATCCGTCTATCAAAAGTACAGTTGCAACGGTCCTTCCACGAGCGATTACGATGTATTTGCGATGGTATTACATGTATTAGCTGTACTTTGGTCGTTGGAGAATGACATGTTGGTGTAGATGCACCGCGACTTTTTACGTCAACGGGGTCGCAACGAGCTTCACATGGGTGATTTCCCACCTCGTGAAGGACGCCGAGATGCCGTTCCGGTGCCGCCGCATCCTTCGTGGACTCTAATCGACCCTTCATGGCAGCGTATTCGAGCCCACCGACATGTGTATTGGTACGAATGAAACTCAAACTTGATCAATATAGGACTAACATGTGTGTATCCAGGCGGCACCAGACAACTGGCATGTGCCGGTGGAGTGTCAAGCTCAGTATTTGCCCTGACGCGGCGCATCTCGCCGCTCGGACGATTCAAAAGTGGGCCAAACGACATTGGAATCCTTTCGCCATGCTGTCAGCGTGGACTAGCGGTCGCTGCGTAGCTGTCAGCATGAAAACTGGCCTTGACTTGTGGTCAGAAGACTCAACGACCGAAGTTACAAGTCGTTGTGATCGTGTACTTCGTCAAGTACTGTATCGCATGTTAGTCCTAGTAAGTAGGTTGTTTGACCCCCTTTGACATGAATTCCCTTCTCGTCTGCGACGTGGTGATGGCAGGAGCTAGCCAGGGACACGAACTTCTATCGTGCTGACGTGTGTACGTAGGAAGTAGACATGTTGGAGATTGAGATCCACGACAGTTGGGCAAACGATCCGGCGTTGTGCCCGTTGGGGCTGTTGGTGTGCTGCTTTGAGAACACCCCTGCCGAACGCGGACACTCCATCTTTGGATCCCAATGGAACACTAGGCTCCATGCCGTCTCGAAACCAACGTGGGAGACCAAAGTCCTGCCGTGCTTTCAGTTTGCACTTGCGAGGAGCCCACTGTCCCCCCGCGTCTGGCTGCTTGTCGCGCTGATTGCGCACTATATTCAACCCACGAACGCCGTGCTTGCTCATCGCTTATACCACCACAGTCTCGCCCTCGCTGCATCCGACAAACGGGTGGCAGATGTAGTACACTACGTACGTCGATTGACTTGGAAGTACTTTATGTGTTTTTTCATATGGTGGTGGCTGGTTGTAGCATTGGCGAGAGCTCGAGCGACAATTTCCCCATGTTTGCTCTCGTCGAACGGTGTACCATAAGGATACTGTCACCGTGGCTACTGTCCATCCGTTTCTACGACTGCGAGTGTGGCACGGACAGTATCTTTGGTAGGTCCTCCCTCTAATCTCTCTAGTCATACAATCCCACCATGAACGCACCCCATTGACAATGTTGATTACTTTGTCCTCCAAGGTGGAACACACTCACCGAACGCATCCTCGTCCAGCCGACGCGGTTGCTGTTTCAAGTGCCCATCGCATTGTGCAACCGGGATGACGTCGTGTGTCGGATTCAGGTACTATTACTAACCCATCTAGTACAGTCTGCATGTAGGGCTGGGTCTTTCGTGACCATTCATTATGTTTGTTTTAGCGGTTTCTCCGCCAACACGGCCGACCTTGTTTGCATCGAGTCGTGTACCAGAGCGGCGTGTTTCGACGTGTGCGTTGGTTGTACGAAGAGGCCCGACCGCCGTCTCCACTCGACCTATCCGACTCGTTGTCACCCAACATCCAATCGTCCGAGGCGTGGCTGCGACGTGGTTTGTACCGTTGGTGCAAATCGGTACGACATCACATGTTATATTCAGTGCAAAGTGCCCTTTTGACATGTTTGGGTCGTGTAGAACGACTTGCAGGAGGGGTTGAAAGTGTGGATGGAAGGATGCGAACACTGTCCACTCGACAGCCCACTAGTGCAAGTCACAACTTTGGCCACCATGGTCAGCCATAGAAACCTTCACCACCCAACTGCCCTGCAACAGTTGCTGGTGACGAAACCCCACCCGTGCTTCAGCAACGGAGGGATAGTCTGGGACTGCCTTTACTGGACACTCTTGACCACTCAATCTCAAGAAACGTTGACACAAGTGTATCTGATTCTCGCATTGGGTGCGTTGCACGTGTCCAAGCAAGTTGCTGACGCACACTGGTGGTGTCTTCAAGCGTTTGGGGCCGCTGGTTCCACCAATAATCCGTGCTACCGTGAGGTGATGATACTATGAAGATATTATATACAAGTCGACGGAATGCACTGACTGACTGGTCGAGTGGCAGATGCTCGAGAACTTCTTTACCTACTACCACGACGAGATCCAATTGTTGGGGCCATCGATGGCCATGCGACAAGGTGCTACGTTGACCGCTCCATCCTTGTCGTCATCTGTCGTGGCGGAGTGGTTGCAGTACTCCATGACGTCGTGGCAGCATCATCCAAAGGGATTCTACGTGCACACTCGGTCTGGTAAAGCGTACTGGGCCAAGCCCGTCGCTCTATCGATCACTCCTCGATCGCATCAATACATCCACGCCGCTCATGTATTACAAGTACGACCTCCTTTTCCATCCACGAGTAGTCTTCGCCTTGTTCTCAAAGGTGGTTTTTAGGCGTTTTGGCGGTTCTATGGAAGCTTGTGGCGACAGCTGCGACGACGGTACTTGCCGCAGCTGACATCCGCTGTCAACTTCCACAACAAAATCAAAGCCCAAGACACAACGCCCATAGAGCGGGCCTTGATGGTGCACGCCTTGCATGGCGATGTCGCCACTGCCTCGGCGATGTACATGACCATCCTATCCAACCAACCCAGAGATTCAGTTGCGATGCGGGGCTTGGCCTTGTGCTACTTGGCTTCCGACGCTCCTTTAGATCAAGTAAGTATGCTACGTTACAAGTTGGCATCATTTTGCATACTGATATACAACATCCATAAACATAGATTTCACGGCGCGCCGACGTGTTGTTGCAACGAGCTGCCCTTGTCGATGCTACCTCCACGGGGACCAAGAGTCTGGATCAAGGGATGATAGCCAGCTATTACTTCGTGTTTGGGCTCTTGGGTGCCCCAGACAACCCGTGTATGGTGCTCAATGTGGCGTTGTGGCATGAATATGTTGTTCGAAACGATGCTGTGGCCCGCAAATGTTATCACTGGGCCACGCACAGATCGATGCATAGCCTAGCACTGGTATGAGCGATACTCCTTTGCCACTCTGCCAGGATCACTATTTCTAACGCAAAATATGCTGACATGTGTCTGACTTTGCACTGTTCGTAGCCGCGGATTCGACATCAGCTGCAGTGCTTACCAACTGGACTCCACCCCCAAGGGCCTTTGCGCCGCCCCAAGCACACCATGGCCATTCGGCAGCATCCCCTCTTTCCAGAATGGATGCAATGTCTCGATCTGTCAGTTGATGCCCCTGTGCTTTCGTTGTACTGGTGGGTATAGTAGTACTCTCCTAAAAGAATCTAGATGTACTATATTTTACCAAGTGCAAGGTGAGTGTGGTGACGCAATACTTCTTGTGCGTTTTGTATCGTAGGTTCAACTCCAAGACCACACGCACGGCGTGGAGTGTACCCCAGCACGCATACGTCGTCGTCAAGTACAGTGAACGCCAGCGCCATAGCATTGCCATTCTACAAGTAACGTACCGCAATCCATCCATTCGTATTTATGGAATCATAGAGGTTTTATCGGCGCCATGTCACATGTACGACCCCCGTAGCGTTTGGAGTCAAGTCGCTCGTACGAGCGCTCAAGTACCATCATTCTGTCCGAGTCAAGTACGAGGCCGACCCAACGCGATCCGCGGCGGTGGCCAACTACGCCCTCCATGTCCACACGTTTGAGGTATGTACATACATCCACGAATCGGCATGTTGATAACTACGTACTGTGGGCTGTATAGAACGACCCGAAGCGAGCCAAGCTGTTGTACAAGGAAGCGTTGACTGTGAGCAAGCACCATGTCGTGTCGTGCTGCTACGCGCTGTTCCTCTTGGCGGTGTGTCAGCCCCCTCGATTGCACTCAACCCGCGAAGCCGCCACACGAATTGCAGAGGCAAAGCGAGCCAGCCCCACGTGGCAAGCCGACTTTGCCGTCGCCCACCACTGCTTCTTTCGATACGCGCTGGTGGCGCACCCTAGCGAATCGTGGGCCTGGCTCAATTATGCGTTGCTGATGGAATGCATATACGAAGACGCCGAGGTGGCCGACCACATGTACCGACGGGGGCTCGCTCTCGAGGAAGAGATCAAAGCAAAACGACAAACTAGGAATCGTCGGGCTAGTAGCAGTAGTAGTAATAGCAGTAGCTCTGTCGTTTTTCTTGCCACTGGGTTTCTTGACGAGGTGGGTCAGTTGTGCTTTTCGTGTGCGAGGATACTGTTTGCTACTTACTTTATGTGTCGTGTCGACTGTGTAGAACTACACGGCGTTTCGACTCAAGTGTGCAAAAGGCGGGAGCTTAGGCCTCCAAGGGCCGCTCCAACGCGTATACAAGGCGTCGACATGTGTCCACTCGTGGGGACATTGGAAATACATGCAAATGCCATCAAGTGAAGTACAAGCTGCTGTGGAATCAGAAGTTGGCTTGATGGCAACTAGCGATAACGTCACGAGTCGAATGTTCTGGTAGTTACGACGGATGCGCCTAATTTGGATGGCTGATATTGGTTGTAGGTACAACATGATAACGTGTCAAACGTTCTGGGACCGTCCCGACTCACTGTGTCCATCCATTGACGCTGTGACGCCTGCATTTGTTCGAACCCATGCTCAATGGAGCAGTCGATGCCATAACGTCATTGTTCGATTACAGGTATAGTTTGAATGCTATCCACCGTCAGTCGTATGTGTGACATTTTAGGACCTGATATATATCATATTGAACTTTCCGTTGTTTTGTGATGGTAGAGATGGGTTCGAACGTGTATATGCCGGCGTGTGGGTCTGGTGCTCGTCACTTTCGACGCCCCTCGGGCATGGAATCGATTGATTTTGTCGACCGACAAGTTTGACGTTGCGTTAACTACCCATGCAATCCACGTACGTCAGTCGTCAACTAGATATCGACCATCATCACATATATATGTTCCTAATACAAGCAACAAGCAACCACCGTTGATCATCTGTCATCATCGTGCATGATATGTTGCATAGTGCGATGCGAACAAAGCGGTCGCCATGTACCGGGCGGTGTTGGATGCGACGCCCAAACATCCACATGCGTCGTGGTGTTTAGGGCTCGCTCTCCTTTCGCTAGGCAGACACGACGAAGCCTTGCCACTGCTACATCCCAAGATGCCACCCAATCGGGGTCTCCTCTCCGCTGCGTCCGCGACCTTTCGCTCCCTCTCGCCACTTTCAATAGCAGCAGCGTCGGATCGCGGACGACAGTTCCACCGAAGGGGCACGACAACGAGTGGCAGCAGCAGCCCCACGATCCCCGCCGTCCGTCGAGTGAGGGAGGATGGTGACCCCTCCCGTCCTCCTTCAGCGACACGGCCGTCCCCCATCCACACTCCCTCCAAGCTGTCCAAAGCCTCTGCCCAAATTGCCCTTGTGTTTCAATTCCAAGCCGTGCGACAGCCCACGGACCCGACGTCGCTGCTGCAATTTGCCCTTGTGCTTCAGCATAACCCCCATCGCCCGGACGCTTTTTTGGCGGTCGCGCGGTTCTTCATGCAGCGCGCGGTGCGCTGCGCTCAAGCCGACGACTCGTTTCCGTCCACCCACCTATCTACAATGGTACTAAAGTGATATATCCAAAGGGACACTGGGGTCGAGTTTGCTGTTGAGAATGTTCAAGTGATATTTCTAGTAGTCATCTACATCATGTCAACAACCGCAACGACCTTCGGTGTCCCTTTACACTATTCGTTTGACTGTGAGAACACTCCACTGATAACTTCTGTTGTCGTAGACGAGTGTGCAACACGCTCTGTGGCGTCAACTGTGGGAAACCGAAGACAATGGCGGCAGGTGCTGCGGGCCAGGACAAGCAGCGTATCGATCGTCCACGCTGGTAGCCGTTCATGGCGATGGATGGCAGCGGCGAGAATGGACGGACGGTGATGTGCCCCATCCATGTCGACGCTTTTGGTATGTCACGATATGATGCAACGACAGAAATATCAAACTCGACGACTAGGGTGCACGTTCCGACGTGTCGGACGCAGTGGTCTGACCCCAGCGATACTCTTGTAAACAACGACATTCCAACGTACTGACGTTGGGGCTAAGACGTCAAGGCCATTGGATGATGATTCATAGTTAAGCTAGTACGCGGCTGAGTGATTTTAACTTTACAGCGTAATATCAATATCAATTGGATGATGATTCAGCTTGACGAACGAACGACTTAACAAAAAGTCCAATTTATAAGGTGCTCGGTCCATTTTAAAGTGCACTGAATCAGCCAATCAATTCCTCGAAAGGCAGTTTTTCACCTAACCGCCCACAATCGAGTATACAAATATTAAGCTTAAAATGGAGACCACCTTAAAATCGACCGCTTGTTTCGTGAATGAGTACGAATAATAACAAGAAGCGTATCGACTCTACAACTCCCAAAATGGCGTTGATTTTAGCTCTTGTTGAATTATAATCAGATACCAACAAGTCGATTTTTACATGCCTTGCGTGGAAAAAAGTATTTTTATTTTAACTGTAAATTGCACTTTTTTACGTTACTTGTATCGGCGACCAGGTCCAAGGCATGGAGACTAGACCGCGCCTTGGCGGAACATGGCTTGGGCGACTTTGAGGAAGCCCGTGATGTTGGTGGCCGCATGGTAGTCGCCGCGCGCCAAGTTGAACTCGACGGCCGTGGTCGAGATAGCCGAAAACACATCTTGCATGCACTCTACAATTCCATGAGTGTATGTATTATATAGACAGCAACACACACAATATCTCAAGCCCCAACATAGATATGGTGCCGCGAACCTTGGACAATGCGGTCAATGTCAGCGGGACGCAATGCACTCAAGCCGGACGTTCGAGTGATCAGCGCGAGCTACGTCCAAGCATCAGGAACAACAACATGAGATCGTTGAGGGGTACCGCGGCGCCGTTGGTTGCTTTACACGGTCCGTAGATGGCGTTGCTTTGCTGAATGTACTTGATCGCCTAACGTTACATAACGTTTAAGGGTAGTCAGTTCATGAGAACTTTTGAGATTCGGAAAGGAACGCGCGTTTTACTTCTTGGCTGAGGGGCAAGTGCGCGCCTTCAAAGAGGCCCTTGCAGCCGTTCTTGATGAGTTTCTTGGCTTTTTCCTCTACATGAACATGCAACCGGCCCAACATTACAACGCCCCCCCTTGTCACACATTGCAGTGAAAGGTCACCACTCCCCCCTTCACTCTATCGCATAGACAACGACGAAGACGACCGTACCATCGAGGTCGTGTTGCATGGCGCAAGGAAATGCATAGTCGCAGGGAACGTCCCAGAGACTCCCGTCTTCCGTGGGGCAGTACGTGGCACTTGTGGATGTCATGATGTACCCCCCTAGATGCGCCTTGTGCTCCGCCTTGATTTGCTTGAGACGGTGCAATTGCTCGCGTGTAAACCCTACCCCGACCCTTTCTCGTCACCAAATCCTATTCATACTACACTCGAGCACATACCGGCGGGCTCGATGACGTGGCCCCAGACGTCGCTAAACCCGATGGGAATCGCGCCCAAGTCCAGGAGCTTGTCGGCCGCGTTCAGCGCCACCGTGCCCGACCCAGAGATCAAGCACCGCTTCCCCACCAGACTCTGGCCGTTTGCTTCGACCATGAGCTTGGCCATATGCGCTAGGCCGTGACCAGGCACTTGCGGAAAGTACGCGCTGCCCCCCAGCACCCCGTCCACGCCCTACAACGTCTCTGTCCGTTGCACATCAATAGTCCCGTCGTGATGACGTACCAGGGGATGCAGCTGCCGGAGACGCTTGAACTGACCAAACATGAACCCGAGCTCGCGCGGACCGACGTTGACGCCGGCGGTGGGGATGTCGGTGGTTGGTCCAATGTAATTCGCCAACTCGGTCGTGAACGATTGGCAGAACCGCATGATCTCCGCCTCAGACTTGTCGAGCGGGTTGAAGTCGGCGCCGCCGGCCGCACCGCCCAACGGACCGTACACGGCATTCCGAAACACGTTTTCAAACGCTAGGAACTTGACCGTGCCGTGACGTGTCTCGGGGTGGAAGCGAAGGCCGCCGACGTATGGACCTAGTGTCGAAGGTGACAACGTACTGATTTCACAACGATGGTGCATTGCGTACCGCAACAGCTGGAGAATTGCACGCGGAAGCCTCGGTTCACGCGGCGACTGCCCGAATCGTCGACCCATGGGACACGGAACTAGATGGACGCATGAAGAGAACGCATATGAGGTGGGGAGGATGGAGCATCTCACTTGAATCACACGCTCCGGTTCCATGAGTTGCTTCATCACCCAAGCATACTTGGGGTACCGGTCAAACACTGGCACAACCGACTCCGTGAAACTTTTGACGGCGGTCAGAAATCTACGGTAAGCAGCATGAACACGTGCGTCAGATCTAGCAAGATTCCTCCAAACGTATGTGTGCTTTGACGTACTCGGTTTGGTACGGGTCACGACGGTGGGCTTCCTCGTACCTACATATTCATGCATGAGAAGAATAAAGACCCTGCCCCCCCTTCGTATGCGGACGACGCACAGCATATCAGCGGCTTCGGTTCCGGTGCGGAACTTCTTGTCCCCTTCGCGACGGAACAGGGGTTTGTTGCGCCAAGCTTTCTTGCCGTGCGTCGTTCCATGCACATCCGCCATGAGATTCGTCGGTCGCGAGCTATCCGAGAAGAGCCGCACCGCCGCTCGACGCCACGTTGCTTGCATGATATCAAGTTGCCAAGTGCCCATCATGTGCAAAAAAAGAGAACTTTCCCTGATGGGATTGTGCAATCCAAGATACTTTTATACGGCGATTCCATTGGTAGAATCAGATCATTTATGGATCTTTATAGCCAATGGGATCACGTGATGCGCAATCACGTCGAGTCAACGTTCCACTCAACGACTGCTCAAAACAACATGCAACCCTTCCTCGACCTCGTGGGGCACCTTGAGGGCCGCGACAAGCTCACCAAGCTATGCCAGTACTCGAGCCGCGGGCTCGCCTTCGTCATCCTCACCGCTGATCCGAAGAGCGTGCTGGGCCAGCGACTCTCAGCGCTATACAAGGCGACGCAGGCGGCGCGCAAGTGCTTTCGGATTGGCAAGTCGATCATGTACTTTCCAAAGATTGATGCCACGCTGAACAACAAGGTACGCTGTTGCGACTATCAGCATGCACGGATCCTATCGAACGAAGAACCGCTGCAACGTATGTATGTGTTGTGTAGGTGTTGTCGACAAGGAGTCAGGTGCTATCCATCGTCCAAGACGTTGGGATGGTACGACATTTGTTTCAGTCTTGTTCGTTATCGTCATCTCGGGAGTAGGGCAGCTTCTTTTTGTTCGACAACATGCAATTCTTTGCCAATGCCAAGATATTCCCATTCGACGCCGTGCAAGCCGGAAAGCAGGGCGGGTATCTGTGGTACGATATCAACCTATGATAGTCACCGCCAACTACACGAGTCGTGTACAGGTTCTGTGCCAACATCGCTGGATTCATCCTGGCCTACGAAGCACTTCAAAAGGTGCCCTACGTATCCTCATGGCTGTCCTTCTCATGTCAGTCGATGTACAGGAAGCGGACAAGGAAGTAGCGTTGATCCAAGCGAATATTGTACACATACGCGCCTGACATCGACCATGATCAATCCCATATCACTCGCTCACAACATTCGTAGACGGGGGACATTCAACCACAAATCGATGCCTTGCGTGAGGTGCGATCGAAGAAGGCGCTCGCCCTACTCAAAGTACTATTCTCTTACCTCACCGTACCGACACACTCTTGTCATGACGTCGACTGATCAGGTGACATGCGACTTGGTTGTGTCGGCCAACACAGCGGGCGTTCGTATCCCGGAGCGTCTCTTGGGCAAGAAGCTCAACGACGGCATCATTGGCGTCCTCGGCTGCATTTCTGCGTCCGTGTTCCTGCATTCCCTCTGGCAAGCTCAGTCGCTTCAACGAGGACCGAAGAACAAACAAGTCCTAAAGTCCTAAATAGAGTGACCTGTCATACTTAATATTCGTTCTCCACCGTCCGTTGGAAGAATTTGAATCTTTCAGCGATAGCCAATCGCATGGCTGATTTGTTTTCTTTTTCGCCAATCGCCGCGCCCTATTCAAAGATCTGAAACCCCCATATACAAAGTGTTTCATTTTCTACTGTTTATTTTAAATAAGTGCCACGTATCTATCGTCTATCGACAAACGGGAAGTGATAATGTGCTGGCTCAATAAAACGACGCCGACCCAAACTGCGCCAAGTCGGTGCGAAACAGCGTGCTGTCTTCAGGCCGGCCGCCGCCCAGACGTTCCACTTCCCGCTTGAGTTTTTCCCGCTCCTGTTTCCGCATCGCCGCCACCGACCGCTCCAAGTCGCGTTGCCGGGCTTCCCGCGCCTTCCGCTCCGTCGTTTCCTCCATCAGCTTTAACTCTTCCAGGCGCCGGTCCCGTTCCTTGTCCTTGGCCTGTACGTCTTCCGTCCCCGCCACCGACGGCAGCAGCACCGGGGCAGCAACGTCCTTCATCTGTTCCTTTTGCAGCTTTTGTTGCTCCATAGTCCGCGCGTACAACCACAACGACGTCGACGCATTCTCGTCCGATTGAATCACAGTGGGTGGGGAAGACGACGCGCTGTTGTCGCCGACGCTGGGCATGTCCGTCGACTCCAAACGCCCAGCCAACTTGGTCCACGCGCCACGATTCTCCACCTTGAGGGGCTCCGAGGTCGACAACGGCACCAGCGCGGCGGCGGCGGCGCCTTGGTCTTCGACGACTGGAAGGACAGAAAGCGGGGTTTCGTAAATAACAACCTAAGACACAAATCATGAATGTCTTACCCATGGACAAGTCGGAGGAAAGGGAGGTGGGACCACTTACAAGAGACAACGGCGACTAAAACAACGAACATCAGGATGCGCATCGAGCGGTTCCATCTAGAAATGGTAACTAGACACCTTTTGCAAAGGTTGCTCCGTGTCCGAGTCGCTGCTTTCCGAATCTACACACGCCAAAAGTAAAAACACACCTTGTAAGGATCAGCCAATCGTACCGGAACTGCCGCTGTCCGACGAACTGCTGTCAGACGACTTGTCGCCGTCAATCTTGGTGCGCAGGTCCTCCACCGTCTGCGGAATCATGCGACTGATGTTGGCGACGGACGTGCCGCTTTCAATCGCCGCCAACTTCCGCTGGAGCTCTTCCTGGCGAAACTTGATGGCTTCTGTCGACTCTTTCGCCATCTGCAGTCGGTCTGACTCTTTTGCCGCCGCCTTCTTCGGGGGTCGCTTTCGCTTCGCCACATTGTGTTCCTGTACACAACCATACTGTCAATGGCGACCAACCACCACCTTGTCACGTACTCGAAGGTAGCCTTCCATCATACGCAGACTTCGCGTGTCAAACAAGTTCAGGTCCAGCTCCACTTCGTCGTCGCCGTTCGCAATCGTGTGAAATGGGACAATTTCAGCAATCAGTTGAAGCAGTCTCGAGATCTTCTCCTCCGGGAGAGTCTTGAGTTCGCTCGTGAGCTTGTGCTTTTCATTCGCCGTCATGGGCTTCAGGAGCTGCTCCTCCGTCAAGTCTTGCATTCGGAATGGCCTACAACGACATGCATGAGCATTCCCTCATACAACCCTTCTCCATCATCATACCGTGCTGGCCGCGGCTTGCTACCCCCAGGAGTGCCACCTGGTGGCGTGCCCTTGTACATTCCGTGGACCAGCACCTTCATCTTCTCGATCTCTTCCTTCAGCACCAAAATCTCTTCGTCTTTGGGCCGTTTCGACTTGGACTTCTTCTTTTGGCTGGTCGTAGAGTACGAGTCCTGCGATCCTTCGCCATCAGAGTTATTGCCCCGGCCCTTGCCCAGCTTCATGGCCGCCTCCGTCTTGAACACGGCCTTCATCTTCTTCTCAAACTCTTCCAGCAACTTCTGGGCAAACACGTGGACTTGCGTGTGCGCGGCGTTGTAGCGCATGCAGTTGTTGAAAACCAGCCGCACTTGTTCGGCAAATGCATGGGGATCGGGGTACACGCCATTCTCGAGGTTGCCCCGCACCGTGCCAAGGTCCATCGGTTCCTTGATCACCTTGAAGTAGTCGGGGATGGCCAACGCCACCGGATCAACTGGCACCAAAAACGGGACCGACTTCGGGTTCGTGATCAAGTTCTTCAATATGTTATGGCACTTGCGCATCGCCGGTACTCGCTCCAGTTCCGCCAGACCTTCTTCCCGCAAATGCGCCGGCAGACTTCGCTTCCGTTCGGACCGATGGCGCGCCGCGTTCGACATGCGTTCGTATGAGATCGTTGGCGCTGAGGTCGTCGTCGGCGCCGCGCCCAACGCTTTCGACACGTATGCAAAGTCTACGGCCACCGACGGCGCCAACGACGACGTGATCGACTGGGGGATAGGATATGCCGGCTCCACTTTGACCTTTTGCTTCTTCGACGGGGTCTTCTCAACATGCGCTGTCTGTGCTTCCACCTTCACGACCGGTTCTGCTTTCGGTCGAGTTCGTTTGGCGACAGGGGTCTTATCCTTGGGTTTGTAGGCTTTGTATAGCCGCAGCTCTTGCGACGTTTCGTCCAACAAACCTTGCAGCGTAAACACGCCAAACCGATTCTCTCCCGTGCCTCGCACCAAGTACACGTTGTCCATGTCGCACTTCTGGAACGTCAATGAGACATCCTTTTCTGGAATCGTCGCAGGTTTGCCCTTCATCGTCAAGATCTGGAAGAACCCGTCAAACTTGCGTTCGATGGGACACGACCCCTTCGTCGTTGACTTGTCGGATGCAAGCGGAGACGCGCGGTTCTCGTCTTCGTCAGTCGCGTTTTCAGCATGTAGCCCGTTGTTGTTGTGCGTGGAACCTGACTGGTTGGGGAATAACTGTTGCATCGGTAACGGCTTGCTCTTCATTTCGAACAGCGACGTAATGCCAGTTGCGTACTCGGCCTCCGTCATCGCCCAACGACCTGTCCACAGGGCCACGCCGTTTTCGTCGACGCAGTAACTTCCGAGCAGAAGTGGGCATTGCATCGTTACATCCGTAGGGACGAGCCGTCGCGAGATCGACTGTGTGGCACTCAGTTCCAGTGGGATTCCTCCTAAGACTGCTTTCACGCCAGTCGACAGAGAGGTGGGCGCAGTCAACGTAGATGCCGGTTGACTTGTTGGGTCGCTGTGGGTTGTCCCTTTGTTCGCTGGGGACTGGGATTGGGAACGTGACTGGGACGGCGACGGCGTCGGTCGTTGTTCTGTGTCAACGTCGAGGGGAGGGTTCGCTACGCCATCGTCGTCATGGACGACAACGACCGCGGTGCCGCCGATTCCAGGTTCTACTGCGACGACGCTCTCCATGTATTGTTCCTTTTTCGGGCCTAATACATGGAACAACCAAATAGGAAAATGAACGAAACTCTAAATCTCCGATCAACTGCAAAAAGTCGCTCAGTGAACCTCTACTTTATAATACTCACACAAGAAAAACGTCCACATACAAATATCAAGTGAAATAACCCTACCCCGCTCCAAACCCCTACCCGCTGCCGGCGAAAGAACAACGAATGGAAAGAAACCCCGTGCGGATGGCGTCGAGAGTCCTGCACGTCGAGCACGACGGTCGCATTCGCACATCAACCGTCAACCACCACCTATGCATTCTCCGTCGCTGTCGCTTTCGAACGCACCTTTCCTCGCCGCGCTACATGGTCCCGATCACGAGGTCCAACCAGACGGTCCTGTGTAGCACATCCTTCCATTCGATGCCCTGAAAACCCAAAGCCGAGATTGGTATGGCCAACGTTGGTGAGCGTCACCTGTGAAAGTAAATGTTTAGTTTATGGGATGGGCGGGAAATTTGGCCAATCAAATGTCGCCGAACCCAACTTGATGGATTGCGATTGGCTTGGGATGGCTGGTTGACTTGGAGGGAACGGCACAATCTATTTTTATTCAATCATTTTATATCGGCTTCAAGTTAGTATGACTGTGACTATTTTTTATTGACATTCCATCGAAGTGACGTGGCCGTACGTTCGCTTCAACTTCAACCGCCCGTTACTTTTTTTTCTCCTTTTTTTTGGCTTTTTTTTCCTCTGACGGGTTTTTGTCCTTCTTTTTTTCGGCCTTGACGTCGTCTTTTTTCTTGTCCTTTTTCGGCTTGGTGTCTTTTGCCTTGTCCTTCTTGCCTTCTTTTTTGTCCTTTTTGTCCTTCTTTTCGGTCTTTTTTTCGTGCTTGTCTTTTTTCTTCGAGATTTTTTTGTCATTCTTGTCTTTTTTCGGCTTGTCTTTTTTGTCGAGATCTTTTGCAGGAGCGATCTTTTGACCCTTCGACGTTTCGCCTTTGTCTTTCTTGACCTTGGACTTGCCGCTGCCTTTCTTCTTGGCCTTCTTGCCGTCCTTGGCGTCATCGTAGGTTTCCCGCCAGTCCGCATCTTTATTGCCTTTCTTCTTGCCGCGCATCTTGCGACGCATGCGCTTCATTGCATATCTCTCCATGGCGGCCTGCTTCCGCCGCCGTCGCCACTCCAGGAACACGCCAAGGCACATCACGAAGAACAGCACGAGCATGGCAATGATCAAGTTCCACGGCGGTCGTGGGACATATACCCACACATATTCGTTTCGTCCGTCGTCGAAAGTGCTTTCCACGTTGCCAGCGGGGTCAATCGCCCTCAATCGGAATCGATGCAACCCGCCGTCGAGCCAGTCGACAAAGTCCACTTGATGCAGGCAATTTGTCCAGTTGCGCACCACGAGCTGCTCCACCATGTCGATCACGTGATACTGGAAGATCGTGCCAGCCTTGGCGCTCTCGAACGTGAACGTCGTCGTGTGCGAGTACGACTCGGGGACAGACGTGAGCTTGGCCTTAGGAATCGTCGGGTCTATCTCAATCATCAGGTACACAGTTCCCTCATTCCTCGTTGAGACGAAGCAACAAGGTCATACCTCGATACCATGCGCTGTTGTCGAACACGCGATTGTCCACCTTACCCCCGAACACGTACACGAGATGGTTGTGCTGGATTGCAGCAAATGATGACCGGGCCTTGGGGGTCCATTTGCACGCCGAGTTTTGCACGTTCGGAAAAGGATCTTTCGTATCCACCTGCATTAGCCGATGGTCATGACTAAGCTGACATGGACGTGAAGTGTCCATTGACCACGTACCTGTGGAATGCCGCCGACTTCAGGCCACACGTACTTGAGCGTCACCCAGTCGAGCGTCGCGGTACCTCGATGCGCACATCCATCCCATGCCGACGATGCTACGGCGCTCGCACTGGCTGCATCCAGCGCCGCCACCACCTCGGCATTCTTTCCCTTGAGGACCTTGATGTTTTCGAACTCTTTGCCGTCGTAGTCCACCGGTGCAATCCTACATCACGTGATAACATAGATATCCTTGCTTGACCCTTCCACGTCGTACGTGCACTGAGCCACGACTAACTTGGCAACGGCAATGTAATCGCACACAGGAACGTCTTGCGTTGTCCGGAGGTTGATTACGATATCTAGGGGCACATTGGTCAAGTCGGTAATCGTGTGAATTCCCGCAGCGTGTAACTTGGGGACATGCAGGACGTTCATTCCTTGCATGCGTTCAATCTACATATTCGTTTTGAGATTGCCTTTGATGGACATGCAGGTTTACCGGACTTGTGGGAGTCACGTATTGCCGCACAAGCGACAGGACTGGATCAAAGTCGGGGACCCACACCATAGGTAAGGCGGCGCCATCGATGGCCGCCTGCATGGTCCACACATCCCCGAGGAATGTGTCGTCGTTTTCCCCGTACAAGACAATCATGTACGCAGACGTGTTGGTGGCCGGGTCAGCTTCCACACCCAGCGCGGCGTGCTTGCCTCGTGGACTCCATGGGGCCGCCGAGTCCGCTAAAGTCCACGTAATACCGTTTGCGCTGGTCCAAATATCATTCAGGAGCTGCTGGCTGTCCTCGTCGGCGCCTGGAACGGTCGACGGACTGGTGCGCCCGCCGACGAGCCACAGCTGCCCCTGCCATGTCGTCATAGCGTGCTCTCCCCTCGGAGGCCACGCCGCCGCCGCCGTGAGCTGCGTCCACGTGTGTCCGTCGTTGGACGTCCACACATCGCGCATGAACTTGCGGTAGAGCCCGCCGCATGCAAACTCTTGGCCGCTCGGGCGCTGGTTGTGCTCGGGGCCACACAAGTTGCGCTGCACGGCCGTGTACCCGCCGGCAAGAAACAAGCTCTTTTGAAACACCACGACGGTGTGGAGCTCGCGGGCTGACCACATGTTGCACATGCACGTGCCCGTGAGCGTGGTCTTGTCAAACACACACGTCGTGTCGCCGTGGCAGTCGTTTTGGGTTGTGCATTGCGCGGGCTTCGATCCCGAGTGGTACGTCTCCAATGCGTTGGGGAGGTCGCAGCCGGGCGTGACCAGCGCCCACGACACCCCCGCGTCTTGGCTCTTCCACACGTCGTTCTTCAACACTGCGTACTCCATCCACCTGTCGCCGCGTGGGGCCCCGTCGAGGCCGCCGATCGTGTCCTCGTGGGGCATCGGCACTAGCTCCCGCGCGCGTCCCCCGAACACGTACAACGCCAAGTTGAACGTCACCGCGGCAAAATGACGGCGAGGAGAAAACATAGCGTCGGCAATGTACTGCCCGGGGGGAGCCGTTGGGTCGTCGCAGCCGGTGGGGGGGTACGGTGTCCATGCCGCTGTTAAGCACGCGATCCAGTCCGTGTACAGCACGCCCGGGGGCGGCACCTTGCCGGCGTTTGTTTGACTCCACTTGAGCTTCGCCACGATCTGCGGGTCTGGGTCGCCCCACTGGTTGTGTGCGAGGAGGTTCACCGATGTATTCCAGACTAACATATGGCGGGAAAACGACATATGAGTGATGATAGATGAAGGAGGGATAGGAGGGTTGTACCGATGCCTGTGGTGGCCCACACGTCGTTTCGAAAAGATCCACCTCCAGGGTACGCCCGAAAGTCGGCGTCCTGCATCGTCGCAAGCTGCATGCGATCGTCGCCCCCAAGGATGTACATACGACTGAGTTTGCCTTTCGCTTGATCTTCGGGAGGATACATTTGAGAGATGGACGCATGGCCCCAGCGCCGAGACCACGGAGTCGGCTGCTCCACTACTGCGTTGGTTTCTTTTGCGCCACTAATCTGCGCCCAGTTGGCTAAGCCGTAAACACACAATGATGATGAGGAAGGAGAGTGTGGATGTAGCGGGGTTCGTACAGGCTAATGCAATGGATGAAGTGCAGACTGCCCACAGTAGTCGCCATAGCATGTTGGGCTGTGTCGTGGGTAAATCAAAAACCCTCAAAACGTCGGTTACATGTGACAGTTACCGAAAGGCAGAATCACACTAATTACTGGTACAACGGGTATTCTGGGAATTGTCAACTGCCACCAGAATGCAATTCGCCATGGCTGACGATGGCACGCACCACGTTGTGGACGCGCCACTCCCGGCGGCGCCTAGCATCTTGAACGACCGTCCGATCGGTGTTCGGAGCGCATATGGTCGTCGAGGAGGTCGAGGAGGTCGAGGAGGCCGCGGAGGCCGTGGAGGAGGCGGGCGAAGCAGTAGCACTGGCGGCCATCGACCGCCATCGTCGCGTGCGCCAGAGTCTGTCGACATCTTTTCTCCGATTCCAAACTGCGACCGCGTGTACACAGCTTATGACGTGGCATCGGTCGATGGTGGAGCTGCAGCTGCCACGACCAGTCCGTTTCGAGTGGTGTCCTTCAATGTGTTGGCCGGTAGGTTGCCACCTTCCATCTGTAAGCCGAAGCAGCATGGTGAGATTGACGATGATCTAGATTACTTGGCCACAAGTCGGGACGGCAACCTTGGTCATAGCCATCCAAGTCAAGCGTTCAAGTTCCAGTACGTTGTCGCAAAGCCATACATGAGGGTGAACCGACGCCCTCAATCAGCTCATTTGATGTAGATGGGCTTTCCGATGCACGCGCCTGTTGCGTGAGATTCTGACGTGGAACGCCGCGGTCATTTGTTTGCAAGAAGTGGACCACTTTGAGGACTTTTTCGAGCCCGAACTGCGCAAAGTATGAAACACTCGGAAGCCATGATCTGTCACATCTTTCATGGCCGTCACCACGACATCAAAAATCATATTGCGATTCTCATGCTGTCCTTGCATTAGTATGGCTACGTGGGCAAACACAAGCAGCGGTATGGAGCGAATACACGCAACTCTTTCGTATATATTGACGTAGAACCGCCGCCGTGTAGAACCGGCGCCGAAACCCACGACGGGTGCAGCATCTTTGTGAAGGAGGACCTGTTTCAAATCGAAGCTGAGATCGAGCTCGAGTTCCATCAACCAGGCCATGCCATTCTCGACCGCCACAATGTTGCGTTGGCGCTGTCACTGACGTACAAACCAACCAAGGACACCGTCGTGGTCGCTACCACGCACATCCTCTTCAATCCGCGGGTGACCTTCCCCTATATACAACGAGTTCCATGTTCTCATACAACAGTGTAGCGCGGAGATGTCAAGTTGGCCCAGATGCAACTGCTCTTGAGCACCCTCCACGCCCTAAACATTCCCCATGTGATTCTCTGCGGCGATTTCAACGTCACGCCCAAGAGTGCGTTGTACGCGTTTCTTTCCAAAGGCCGTTTGGACGGTACAACTGTTTACACCGGCGACGCGTCGGGCCAGTTTGCCCATCGGGTAATTCATATATATATATATCACTTTCCAAAGTGATATCTCGTCCCCTGATCAAATGTACTACAGAACTCGTACTTTCACAACGACGTCCATGACGAAGAAGGAGATCAAGGGGTTGACGGTGGTTGTGTGACGCGGCACCAGGGAAATGGCACTGCCGCCTACCGCTTCGACGCCCCCAGTTCCCGCCGTAGCCGCCGGCCTCACCCCCCCCACGAGTGTTTAGGAGTTCACGCTGTCCACGAGGTAGATATATATATGTCCATCCAGTCTAAAGTGTAGACACGAAAATGTCAATCTCTTGTTTGTTATACATGTATAGCTACCGCTAGCCAGTGCGTACGCCCAACACCCGACCGCTGAAACCAGTGGCGAGCCGTTTGCCACGTCATACCACGATCGATTCCTCGTACTGCTCCTACTACTACTACTAGTAGTAGTACTACTCGAACCCCCCTCCAATAGTGGATTGTCTGGATAGGGCACGGTGGACTATATTTGGTACGCCAACGTCGTGTGTGTGGGGGTCGTCGAGTTGCCGCCCGTGTCGTTTTTTCGCAACATTCGTTCGCTACCAACGAGGTACTACTTGTGGATACCCCCCCCACCCCCGTCGTTGATTGATTCTATATATGCGTTCGTAGAGATCTGGGCAGCGACCACGTGTCCCTTGTCGCAGACTTTGCATTTGGCGCGTGATAAAGAGAGGGAGGAACCGAAAGCGTAACCGTCCTCACGAGTCGACCTTTTTAGCAACGCTTCATCGGAAGAAGGATATAATGCGTGTAACCGTTTGTAATCCCAACACAATATCATCCGTCGTCGAGATTCGTGGTGGCGTGTTTTTGCTCGTGTTTGTCTGGGCTTGATGTCCCGCCGAAGCAGTGACGGCGGTAATATAATACTATCACTAGTTAGTGAATGCATCCATATATCCACGGGGCCACTTGCGATTTCGCACCGACAATGCCGAGGACGTTGCTGCATGTGTGTGTGTGTGTGCCGCTGTAGGTTGTTTGCCTGCGTTCGAAGACGACAGCAGCGACAACAACAATGCGTTTCTCGACCATGTCGACGACACGGTAGTAGAAGGAGTAGATAGATAGCTTGCCATCATCTCACTAAATGCAATCTCATGTTATTGTGTCAGGACTGTCGTGTGGTGGCTGGTGAGTTGGTCCTGGACGACCCGACAGAGTCCCCTCCCCCGCTGTATTCGACCAAAGAGTAGGCAGACCAAACCGACGATTTTCCACAATGGTGTCAGTCAACCCAGTCATTTATACTACCGTAGAGCTTCGGTGGGCAGCATTTACGACTTTTTGGACCAAGTGGAGCTCAAATCGGTCGCCCAACTCGAAAGGGCGTCGCTTAGCCATACCCCGTCGCATGCTCATCCGTTGCCTCCACTTGTCCGCACGGACATGTGGGAAGGGGGCTCGCGGGGGTCGTCTCCTCGTCAGGGCTCTCTGTCGTCTAGATCTGTTCGAAATGGCAACAGTAGTATCAACAGCAGCAACGACAACCAATTCTATGCCAACGACATTCGCGAAAAGATCGCGACGCTCAGCATTGAATTGCACGTACGAAAACAACAACGTCGGTCCAGACAAAGCAACGAAATCAGTCGACTCGTTTGGTAGGACAAGACGCAAACGATCGAGTTGCTCCACGCGGCTCGAAAGAAAGACAAGGCCAAGGCCACGGAAAACGCCAGTCTCGCCGCGGCCGAATTTCAGGTAACGTTGTGGCCCATGGATATCTCTGGTACAATATGGATGAATGAACCATACCATAGGCCAAGCTACAAGAGCTGCAAGATCGACATGAAAAAGAGCTGGAAAAACAACTCGACTTTGCCCAGACACTTGTTGCCGACAAGGTATGGATGGCTAGATACAAACATATATGTGCTGAGATGGAGTACGTACAGGGAGAATTGGTGCAAAGGTGTGACAACGTGGCCGCCGAGCTGAAAAAGGCAGTGGACCGACTGCAGCAGCAAGACGAAGGGTTCCAACGACAGCTTAAAGACGCCAAGGAGCGATGGAGCGTCCAAGAAAAGGTCCGGCGTGATCAATGGGTAGGGGTCAACATAACCATACACTGGTAAAAATCATGTGGATGGTACTTGCCAATCTAGATGGTAAAAAAGACGGACGAAATCAAAAAAAGTACGATCAAAGCGTTGGAGCCCGACGTTCAAGCCATCATGACCAAGTGCAAAGAGAACTTGGACAAGGCAAAAGAGGCGGCGGCGGTAGATCAAAACGCACGACCGATGTCATCGTTATTACTGTATATATATATATATTAGGACGACAAGCGCAAGTGGATGGCCGCGTATGAGAAAGAAAAGGAAGAGCTGTTGCGACGGCAGCGCGAAGAGTACGAGCGCAAGCTGGTCGAAGCCCGGGAGAAAGAGCGCTGCAAACTCATGTACAGACTCGACGCCGCCGACGCCGAGCTGCAGCAGCAACTCAACCAGCAACGGCGACGTTTGCAAGACGAGAGCGAGAAATTGCGCTCCGATATGATGACAGACATGCGCGTTCTCAAGCAACAGCATGCTCGGGACTTGGACGAGATGCGGGCCGTGGAGCGTCAGCGCATCGACCACGAAATGGCGGCGTTGCAAAAAGATAAAGATGACGTACGTACTTGTAAAATCGTTAGAAAACCAGTCATTTAGGAACGAAATTGGGGTAGATGGCGCGGCGATTTGAAGCAGATGCGGCGGCATATCGCGATAAAGTTCAAAGTGAGATGGAGGGTAAACACCTAGCGGCGGTGGCGGCGGTGCGGTCCGAGATGGACAAGGACAAGGCGGCATGGGAGGTCGAGATGATCAAACGGCGAGACGATAAGATCGACATGGTCATCGACAAGTTGCAGCAAGAGACTGAGAAGAAGGTCGCGGCGGCAGAGGCCAAGATGGCGGCTCAGTACGACGCCGACATGCGGGTACGATACTCGTCATTTCGTCGTTGGGGTGATGGTAAGAGGTGGCAGGAAGTGGACAAGAAGCGGCGGGCGGCCGCCGAGGTCGAAGCAGCATGGATGGACAAGAACCGGGAGCTGTATGACAAGTGCGCCAAGCTTGACGAAGCGAGGGACATGGCGGTGGCAGCGCAAAACGCGCAGGCGTCGGCGCTACGAGCAATGGAGGACAAGTTGGCCCGATGTGTGCAAGCATTGAACGAGGTACTGTAGTTAGTTGGTCGCATGAGTACATGGACGCAGGTTGACTATGCGTAAAGGAGCGAGATATGCACGACAAAGCACGCTTCGATGGCTCAAACCATGCCGATGCGTTGCGACGGGAGTATGCGATGGAGCGGGAAACGTTGCGCGGCGCGGTCGAGGCGCTGCAGAGCAAGTTGGACACGGTACCGCGTACGACGTGACGTGTATCGTGACGATGGATGTAGATGGAGAAGAGCCACGTGGCGTATGTGGCCGAGATGCGTGGCAATCAGGTACTACCTGAGATACAGTGTATGAGATAAGGAGTCTTTGGGATACGACGCGGTTGTTGTATGGGCAGGACGATGTGTTGGAGAAACTCCATGCACGCGTGCGAGCGACTGTGGCCAAGAAGGATGACATGATCGAGACTTTGCGGGCAGAACTCCATTTGGCACAAGTCCGAATCGCCAAATGCGAAGACATTATCCAAGACCAGCGAGCCCAGCTCATCTCGTAGATGGAAGTTGTATTAATAGTAAAACTGCTTCGAGTAGTTTTGCTAGAAAGCACCTTGTCGCATTTTGAAGCATTCAATGTGTACACAGATGTGACGCCGACGATCAACATGTTGGTGGCAGATGTGGTGGCAATATGCAAGTCCGCTGTGACGATAGAACACTGGTCGAAGCGACCGGACGATGCACGAGAGTCGGTGTGCGACCCTCGAAAAGCACAAGAGAAGCTCGGGTTTGAGGCGCAGTTTGCATATGAAGTAGGCATTGCAGCGGCATGGCAATGGTTAAAGTCGATTAACACTGTGGTATAGAAGGAATGGGTTGTTGATATTAGCTGGTTTAACTGAAGCCACCTTGGTCCTTCGTGTTGCCCGTGAGTTTGCGGAAGATGTGCGCTAACTCGTCAAACTCAATGGACAAGTCGTCCAGGCAGTTACTCAGCGCATGGATCGGGGTGGAGTTGTTGTTGGTCTGAATACGGACCTTGACGTCGTTCACGAGGGGATGCGGGTGCTGGTAACCTGCAAACGTCACGTTCTTGTCGCGCAGCAGCTGCATGCGAATGAGGTTCGCCACCGTGTGGTCTTCCCGCAAGATGGTGAACTGGCCAGCGTTACTGATGCGCGTATCCTTCTCGTACACGACCTTTGCAGCTCCTTCGGGGACAAGATATGCATCGCTGCGGGGTGGGGCATTCATGATAGCAAATGCAGAATGGTGGGGACGGTGACCTGTGAGAGTCAATACCATACTCCAAGAGATAAAGTATTAAAGTTTCAAAGCCTTAGATTGAACTACCAATCATATGACCAAATATAATATCATTTCACCACTGGGAGTTGGGTTTGTAGCTAATAATGTCCTGGATATCAAGGATTAAACAAGACCGTACTTGAACAGGATCATTTCTATAGTGCAGTCATCTTTACTTTGTTTTCCAAAGTAGACGATACCAATAACTTTGAGGATCGAGAGTGACCCCCTTCGTTGACTCGGGATGTCGGCGCACGTGCTGTGGACGCAAGTCCGGGTCGTGGCTGTTGATGAACGTCCACTGTTGCATTCCAAGACAGTGTGAGCGGAGGCGGGTGTTATGAGAAGTTATTGGTATTCGTTTTTCATTCTATTAATTTTTCTACCTTATATTAATCCTTCCCTACGCCGCTCACACCAATAATATGCTCATGACCTCATAGACAACATTGCAAGTACTATACTAGTTAGCATGAATCTGACCGCTGATGCCTTGCTGCCATGAAATTGGAATCACACTAAGTGATCAACGATTTAGATTCGTGGGGTGAACATACCCTGGGTCGAAACGAGGAAGTGCTACCGTTTTCGATGTACGTGTGTTCATCTTTTCATTTTGAGAAACAAAGACATTAGAAACGTATAGCGATACGAAGCCATGGACCGAAGACATGTTCCTGCAAGCACGCCGCTGCCGAGGTAACGTTAAGGTCGAATTAAACAATCAAAGTACATTCGCGTTGCAATCTGCACCACACATCGTCATAACGTTTGAGCTTGTACGCACCTGTCCAATAATTGCCCTGAGAGTATACTTTTAGCCTCACGTTACGCTAATCGTGAACTTGGCTACAGTACCGGGGGGGGGGGGGTTGGCATCGTTTACACCACAAGCACATTGCACCTTCATCCACTTTAATTTAAAGGCGCTAATGTCTACTGTACACCTTCAACGCAGCACTGCTGACTAATCGGAAGCATTCAGGGCCAAAGTGCACAGCTTTCGTTGCCCCACTATACAACGTGACACCATTACCCCTCGGAGTCGATCATGGGTCGCACCTGTGTCCACCAAGATGAGAGCCACCATTAACGCCTTTAGGCATAACTTCAAGTACAGTTCGTGAGGCTCTTGGTGACGTTGCGACTTCAAGACGCTTTGTGATACCTTGCAAATGCCAAGAGCTTGGAATGGCACAACCGAAGACTACGACAAGCCATTGCGCGAGCTGGTCAAACTCGAGCTTGAAACAGTGAATCCAAGGCGGCAAATAGATCATCGAAGTCAAGGACACCATGTCCCTAGGGTCGTTCGTGATTTCGACGCCGTTCTTTGTAGCGTACTTGGTCTACTTTTTGGCACCAAGGCAGGGCTATTCCAAAGTGCAAGATGCGCTAGCCTTAGGTTTCACCTAGTTGCTTACTGAAGAGCTGGCTGTGAAGATGTCTCTGGCAGTGTTGTGGAGCGAAGAGATGGCATCGACACTAACGTTAAGGTCGCTTACACCCGGACTGCGAAGCTACCATTAGAATCTACGATTCCTATATTGCCCAAATATCAAACTACCAACGGCAGCACCAAGCAGCAGACCCAAAGGCGAAAAATGGTGCCAGGCTCGAGAATCGACAAATGCATGAAAGTGGGCGTGGGTACCACCGACATGAGTGGATTGTCGGCCTTGATGTTGTTGTTGGGAACGTTCATGTTCCTGGTCCAGGTGTCGACGCTGTCCTTTTCACTTGGTATGGGCACCAACTTGCTCAACCTGCTCGCCGTCTTGATGGACTCGAGGGGCCGTTTTTTCGTTTGGTTCTTGTGCCGTTGATGCTTTGCGCCTTGATCTCTTCATATACCGAGAATAGAATTGCATATGATTATTGGTCGCGTCATGGTGTCGTGTCGGCGTGCCATACTACGTTCTCTTGGCTGGCTGAGGCGACGCTATCTCGTTGACTTTCGATGAGCGACAGGCGGTTCTTCTTGGCCTTGATCAATGCCTCACCAGGAAACGTGTCCATGGCTTCGGTTTGGAGCATAACCTCAAGGACATGTTCTGTGTGGTGTCGTGCGACAAAGTCAGTCTACCCCGCGCCGAGTTGGTGCTTTTGGAAGCGGGGCAGGAGGTCCGTCACCATGAACGTGACGACGGAGTCCAGGAGCACGTCGTAGTAGTTCCAGTGAGCGACAGGGATTTCGGGTTGACGGCGTACTTGTCATTGGCCTGGATTGCCTTGGAGTACCGCGTTCGTATGTTGTCAGGGACGATCGTTTCAAGCGAGAACGGGGCGAACGGGGCAAAATGCTGTTGGTAGATTTCGTCCACTCCGACGCAACCTGGGGCTTGAGTTCGGAAGTCCACGAGTGTTTTCCACGCCATAATACACTCGTAGGCAAACTCCGACTTAGGAAACGTCGAAAATGCAGTGTACCCGTTGGGCGTGCGCAAGTACGGGTCGAGAATGGCCATGGTGCCTCGAAATGTCCCCGTGTGGGACCCAAGCCCCCATGCCGTGCGCGTCGTTTGAATGAGGGGGGGCACGACATGGATAACGACGAAGGCATGAGACATGGCGATCGCGAGAAGAAGGTCGAGCGAGTAGCCCAACTCGACCCACGAGTCGGGGGAGAAGATGAGCAGCGGCAAATCCACCACCGCCATTTATCACACCATGTTGACAACATCAAACGAACGAAACATGGGTGTCGTACGCAGCATCAAGAGGCGGTTGCTCGTTTGAAATGACTTCCGGAGGCCATAGTTGTCCACGTCTTGGCTCAACCTGAACGACATAAGCACCGACAGCCCTATGGAAAGGACAAATTGCACCGTGTGCAGCGTCCAAATGCGGTGAACGACCGGGACCGAGCACACGATTTTGATGAAGGCGCTCGAATCCTCCAAGAACAAAATGATAAACAGGGGTGATCCCCACACCAAGTACAGTCCGACGCGATGTTTGGAAAAGGCCCCGCTTCGGACAAACCGTCGACGCCACAGAGCCTTGGTCGACGGTGGCACACCTCGTGCCTTTGTTTATGACTACCATCATCTCCGTCATTTGGAACGTCAGCACGACCTATGGTGCACAAGATGTATCGTTGGTCGTAATGGGACGATCTCACACCACGCACATGCAACTGAGTGATGAGATAACCCAATAATGCCCACTCCGTAGGCAACCTACGGTACATATTAGAGGACTAGGTATGGCGGGAGCGGACTACCCTATCAACACACACCGCATGGTGCACAGCACGTCGTTTCTGAAGAGAAGACATACGCATCGACCAAGTCCGTTCAAGAACGCAGCGAAGGCAGTGACAGCCATCTCGACAGGGTTGAGGAACCACACGACAGCAGCCACCTCGGAGTTAAAGTATATATAACAAATAATACGAAGCTTCTATTTTTCTTTCACGAGAACCCCAAATATCAGAGCTCTTCCAGCCACAGGTTCCCCTACGACTAATTATTTTATAATTATATAAAAAAATTATATAATGTAGGTTCTAGACAAAATGTTATATTAAGTTTAATATTAAAATATTGACAAGGATTGGTAAGGTTTTGCGCGTATTGTCGAATTAAACCACATGCTCCACCGCTTGTGTTCTCCTATTTTTGAATATTCAGTATTTACTTTAAAAATGATTACTATTGTAGGTGCTTTAGAAAAAATATAGTTAATTATATAGAATTTCATTTTTGGTTACCTGATGTTTATGAAGGCGCTCCAAATAATATTAAGTATGACTGGGGCGGTCACCTCCCAAAGAGTAACGGAGGGACCGAAAAATTCTATAATACCTTTATCTACTTCACAGCCAAAGCAACCTTTGATTAGTGTACAATATATTGGCAATACCTGTGGTGATATATTTGTACAATATAATCAATTTTCGGCATTATCATCCTGAAAATCAATTACTACGTAGTATGTAATAATTGCAATCTGCGAAGTGGAACAATAAATAATTGATTTAAATAGATTGCAATATAATACATTACCGAGTACTACTGTAAATTACAGTAGTACGCGGTGATTGCAAGCGGGGCGTAAACGCTCACGGTGCAGACGGCCTGAACAACAGACCGCATCGCGTCAGGCTCATCCGGTGTAACATCGAGGATGGTAACTGGCAAGTGCAGGTGGTCAATTGGTTATTATTAGACGTATGCGTAGGGGCTGCCTCAGTGCTCTAAAATTGGTACCCGCGCTATGCGCTCTCCATTTCGATACCCACTTTTAATATCAGAAGTGTTGTATATCTTTACTATGGCCACGTTTGATAGTGTGCTCGAGCGATTTGTCGTTTTCGCATATTGTGTCGCCGGTCACAGACGACGCCATGTTGCTCTCCCTTCGACTTTCAATGGCTCCGAGGCGCCCCGAGGACCGCAGCAAGTCCCCCTTGATGGTGGGCATGGAGCGATTGGACTGCAAGAATGGGGCGTGTTCGTGGTCGAGCATCTTGTCGAGAGCCATCTGTGTGTTGTACTTGGAGACAAAGTCCCCCCACGTCGCCCCCAGGGCGTGCTGCTGGAACCGCGGCAGCGTTTCCACGAGAATTTTGTCCATCACAGAGTCCAAAAGCACGTCAAAGTAGTTGGCATCCCGGACCATTTCTTCGGGCACGATGCTGTACTTGCTGTTGGCTTCAAACGCTAGCCCATACCGCTTGAGTATCGACGCTGGGATATCTTTTTCGAGCGACAGGGGGGCCGTGGGGGCGATGTGCTGCTCGTAAATTTCAAACGCCGAGAGGTGCTCGGGCGAATCGACGCGGTAGTCCACGAGGGTTTTCCATGCCAAGACGCACTCGAGTCGAAATTCAGACTTGGCAAAAGTCGAAAACGCCTGAAAGCCTTCGGGGGTGTGCAAGTACGCGTCGAGGATGCCCACGGTTCCCTTGAACGCCGCGCCTTCGAAGTCGTGATGGGACATCACATACGCTTCCCGCAGCGGCAGCACAATGTGGATCCATATGAATGTATGCGAGATGAGAATGTCCATGAACAGATCAGCCCGGTAGTTGAACACAATGTCCGCATCGAAAAAGAACGTCAGAAGGGGAAAATAAATGCAGAACCCTACGCATGCCACGTCAACGACAGCATCATTTGGGGGGGGGTCGTACAAATAAACAAGATGCGGCCGCTGGCTTGGAACGACTGGCGCAGACCAAAGTTGTCGACCACTTTGCTCATGTTAAACGACAGCATCAACGACGCGACGACCACGACGAGAAATTCCGACGCAAACAACGTCGTGACTTGGTGGCTCAAATCGTTGGGACAGTTTTCCCCGTTGTACAAGCTGTAGTCGTGGCTGTAGAGGATGATCACGAGGGGGACATTCCAAGCTACGTGGAGGCAAATGCGGTACGTCGACAACAGACCCCGGCGCAGCAGCGAGTGCAGATATCCGAGTTTGTGGTGGTTCACTTTTCGTCTCTCTGCGTGTGCCAGCATCATCTCGGTCAAGTTGAATGTCAAGACTACCTAGTCACGCGATACACCTCACGACACGGAGTACAAGTCAGGTCGTACGTACCCTTAGTTCGGCCAGGAGGTACCCCACCAACCCCAGTTGCAGCGGCACTCTACAGTGATGGTGTGAGATAAATCCATCTCGCATTAGGTTGGACGATTACCCAAACGAAAGCAACCGGAGTGTGCATGAAAATTTGTCGACAAAGAGAGAGCCCATGCACCGCGCAAAGCAGTACGCAAACGCGGCCGTGGCTGTGAATGTCATTTCAACGGGGTTCCGATACCGAATGGCGGGTTTGTGTCGGTTGCAATAGTAGACGAGGATAGCAAAGGGGAGGTAAAAACTCAGCGCAAAGACGGCCACGATGATTGTGCGCACAATCCCATCCGGGGGCAGCAAGAGCCGCTCGCTCGTGTCGACAACGGTGGTGGTAACGTTAGGTGTCCGTGGTATGGTGTGGTCATAGTTCATCGCGCAGGCAATGCCTATCGATGCAATGGGGCCTTTATCAAATGAACCAACCGCGGCTATATTTAGATGCATTTTGGACCATCCTTATTGGTTACCAATAGGTAACATAACAGTATACAGCTTCCTCCTTCAACATGGGACTGACAGAATCCTTTCATTGAAATAAGAGTATTGCAGAGTCGCTCGCTACCTTCAAGTCAACGGCAACCACTAGTTCTCGTATACTGCTTAGTAATATGTTATCGGTGATCCATCCCGGCCCCCCTTATATGTGACAGCGTCGCCATCCGACTGTCGTGGTCGCCGACTTTTTCACTGGTGACGGAGGTGTGCAAGCTTTCAATGACCAGCAATCGTCCAGTGCTCGGCATGATGGCTTCAAATTTGATTGTGGGTATGGGTTTCTCTTCTGGTCGGTCATGGCCATCCTCTCCATTCAGGACTTCGTCGAGGGCATTTTGGGAGTTTTGCAAGACCAAAAGGTTAAACCACCCGCCCCCCAGCGCATGCCGTTGAAACCGAGGCAGCGTTTCGACTAGAATCTTGCATACTATCGCGTCCAAGAGAACGTCAAAGAACATGACACCTCGTCAACAATGGTTGGGGCGGACCCTGTACTTGCTGTTGCTTTCAAACGCTATGGCGTATCGCTTCAAGATCGTCCCTTTCATCACATTGTCCAGCGGATAGGGCGAATTGGGGGCAATGAACTGGTTGTAAATGTCCATGGCGGAGGGGTGGCCGGGGGCTTCGGTGCGGTAATCCATGATGGCGCGCCACCCAAACACAAATTCGACCATAAACTCGGACTTGGCAAACATCGAGAACGCGTCAAAGCCATCCGTTGTTTGCAGATACGCGTTCAGCACCCCCGCCGTCCCTCGGAGTGTCTTCAATTCGAAGTCCCGCCGCATAGACTGGAGCACCATTAGAAGCGACTGGAGAATGTGGATCGAAATGAACGCGTGGACAATGGCCACGTTGATGAAACTATCCAAGCAATACTCGATAACTACGTCGCTGTTGAACGAGAAGTTCAACACGGGAAAGTGCACCAAGAGTACTAAACATGTACTTCATGAGTCGGTGGGAACGATGCAGAGAGGCGTACAACAGGAGAAGACGCGACCGCTGACTTAAAACGACCAGCGAAGGCGAAAGTTGTCGACCACTTTGCTCAGCTTGAAAGACAGGGCCACGGAGGCCGAAATTATGAGCGCAAACGAGACGAGCGACCAGTTTATGACCCACGACAAGCATTTGTAGCCGTCGTAGGGAGTAAGGACTTGGGAGGCCAAGCGGGCCAAAAGGGGGACATCAGTCGACCAAACGAAAGAAATCGACTTCGATGATACGCCTGTATCCATCGCATGATTTTGCAGTTCACGACACGCTTGGAGGCGTGCGCCACCATCATTTCTGTCACTTGAAACATCAGCACCACCTATGAACATGCAAGTTAATTCTCCCTCATTCAAGGTGTTTGTACGTGAAGTTCGGCCAAGACATAGCCCAGCAGCGTGACTTGCATCGGCACCCTAGACACATCAATATGAATCGTAGGCTCGTCGGACATTCTCTATATACTGACGCAAACGACACGAGTACGTGCAGCGAGACATCGCTGCGCAAAAGGGGCCTATACAATGAGGGGCTCCATTCAGAAATGCCGCGAACGCTGTGAAAACCATCGCCCCGGGGTTGCGAAAGCGGATCACGGGGTTGTGTCGGTGGACGTAGTAGAGCAGGATGACGAATGGCGCGTAGTACGACAGCGCTAGGGTCAGCACAAGGAGAGTTCGAATGAAACCTTGAGGGGCGGAGAATTCAATGCTGTCTGACGAAAGCATTGGATTCCGGTATGTCACTCATGCGATGAACAATGCTCCTTGGGCTTTGTGCTGGATGTACTAAAAATATAAAATTAGTATCGGGACGATGTCGAGGACAACTCGGTACTATCACAACCTTTGGGACAATCAGAGGATTCCATCTCTTCTATTCTATACCATCTCCCTCCGTGCGCCTGTGTATTCTAGCGTGCGTTCAAAAGCAGCAGAGATGCGACATCGCGTTCATGTTTTAAGTAAGTACCACACGATCTTTTCGAGCTACATTGGTTTCTAGTCGGTCGGTTGGAGTGGGTACGTCGTTGTCATGACTGCGTGGTTCTTTCGTCGGAGGTAATATCACTGTCACAACGAAATTAGATGCACACACAACAGATATGGCGCAACAATTCCGCTGTTAACACACAACATGTACTCCTTTCGTCGTCGCCGTCCTTGAACGACAGGCCTTCCGTTTGAATCATGTATAATCGCCCCGTGGAGCGGCTGATGGCGGCATGTTTGATGGTTGGGCATCTTGGACCACTGATCTCGTCCGATGGTGTCGTCTAGCACTTGATCCAGCGAGTCTTGTGTGTGGTACTTGACAAGAAAGTTATACCACCCTGCGCCGACCGGATCCCGCTGGAACCGGGGCAACGTCTCCACGAGAATTCTGTCCACGATCGAGTCCAGCAGAATGTCAAAGTACCGGATGCCCCGTCGCCCTTCGTCGGAATGGACGCTAACAGACTTGTCATGACAACACATGGACATTGTACCTGCAGCAAAAGGAAGTCATGGGTTTTCACGGCTCGTGTGCTCAATACCATGTGCACTATTGCTCTCCTACAACGATGGTATGCCAATGCGTTCTTGTCTGCCCAACAGAGACTTGGAATATCACAGTTCCACCCATATGGTACTTGGTGTTGCTTTCAAAGGCCATCGCGTATCGCTTCCAGATCCCGCAAGGCAAAGGCCAAAGCCCTCCTTTGAGTGCAAATACGCACTGAGCACACGCGCTATGCCCTGGTGCATCGCCGGGTTGAGGATGGTTGTGGATGAAGGTGATTGAACAAACTCGACGACGATCGGCCGGACAATGTGGACCCATACAATCGTGTGGTCGATGGCGAGGTTGATGATCAAGTCGACGCGGTACGTGTACACAACATCGCTTTGAAACCAAAAGATCAAAATGGTAACGTACGCCAAAAACACTAGTTGCGACACACATGAGGTGTGGAATCAGAACGAGGTTTGTACATGCGACATACGCGCGGCCGCACGTTTGATACGGCCGGCGCAAGCCAAAGTTCGACAGCACCACCGACGCACTTATCATACACGCAAACGACGTGAGGAACCAACGCATGACTGCGTCAAGCAGGTTAGACGGGCAGTGCGCCCCGCTGTACACGCTGTAATCGTTGCGAAACACTATCACAAGCATGAGAATGTTCCACGTCCGTCACGTAAAGCAAGATGCGCTAGGTTAAGTGAAATGTCAGCACGACCTACGCGAAGGGGTGGCGTTGGTAGTCCTCGCAATCGGTTTGGCTGTTTTGGCCATGTCGTTCAGCCAACACATATCTCACCAGCACCAGCTGCAGCGGAATGCTAGCATCGTCGTTGGTGAAGGTCGTTGGATGTTAAGCTATACCTAATGAGAGCAACCGGAGCGTGCACGAGATGTCGTCGACGAAGAGCGGCCCCAGACACCGCCCCAGGCCGTTGAGGAATGCAGACAGAGCCACGAACGCCAGTTCGTTCGGGTTGCGGTACTTGATGCTAGGGCTGTGTCGGTTGATGTAGTACATGGCGATCACAAGTGGCGTGTAGAAACTGATAAACGTGACCAAGCTCAGCACCATTTTTATCGTTCCAGTGGGGGCGTTCAGGGGGAGTTGGGGCATGGCTGTCGGAGGGTTGTTGGCACTGGCTGGCATGGTGGACTTGGCACTAAAGCCTCGGAAGTGTCTATAAATACATACTAACAGGAACAAAGATGTCGATGTTTGTCTTGAGCTTTGCTTGTCCCCTCAACTACCACTGAATCTACTGCACTCCATCGTCCATAGTGCATATTCTGAGGCATATATATATACAGCATAATTGTATGATGGCCATCTTGACCCACACATTGCCTTTTGAACATCCGCTTATATTTGTATTAGTTTTACGGCCATTGTTTCATATTCGATTTATTGGACCACGTGCTTTGGCTACTTTTGGTGCGGGTTGAAGAACTTTTTGAGCGGCTGCCAGCACTTGTAGTAGTCCTTTTCGTTCTGGGGGCAGTTGAGCGCATAGTCGGTCAGCTTCATCATGTACGACGACTCAAACATGAACGCGAGGCCGCCGTCAAAGTAGTGCGGCTTGAGGTCGGCGTTCGATGCGTTCTCAAACGTGGCGGCGTCGGGGCCGTGCGCGCTGTCACAGCTGTGCAGGGACGCACCGCCAGGCACGAACCCATCCTTTTTGGCGTCGTACACGCCGTATACCATGCCCATGAACTCGGTCATGCAGTTGCGGTGGTAGTATGGAGGGCGGAACGTCTTCTCTTGCACCATCCAGCGCGGCGGGAAGATGACAAAGTCCGCGACGGCGCAGCCCGCTTCGTCCGTCTGGCACGTGAGCACCGTGTAGATGGACGGGTCCGGGTGGTCGTAGTTGACCGAGTTCATCGTGCAAAATAAGTCCAAGTTGTACTTGTACGGGACGTAGTTGCCGTGCCACGCCACCACGTCGAACGGCGAGTGGTTCATGTGTGCCGAGAACAACTTGCCGCCAAACTTGCCGATCACGGTGAAGTCCACGTCGCGGTCTTCGTACCACGCGACGGGGTGCTCAAAGTCACGAGGGTTGGCGAGGCCGTTCGCGCCGATGGGACCCAAGTCGGGGAGGATGAAGTGCCGGTTGTACACTTCCAACACATACCCGCGGGACGGCTCATCCAGGTCGACGGAGAAGCGGATGCCGCGCTGGATCACGACGATTTCATGCGGCTTGACGTGCAATTTGCCAAACTCGGTCGTGATCTTCAACGCACCCACTTGCGGCACGATGAGGAAGTCGCCGTCCGAGTTGTAGAATGCCGTGTCCTTCATGGACGTGTTCGCGGCGTACATGTGGATGGCCAGGCCCGCCTTCATCGTGGGCTCTCCTGCTCCACCCATGGTGTGCAGGCCTTGGATGAAGTTGACTTTTTCAGACGTCTTGGGAAACGCCATGGGTTGCCAGCGCAGTTGTTGCGGTGTGATGTGTTCGTTGGTGAAGTCGTTCACGATGTGCTTCGCGGGGATTTCCTTGTATTGCTCGTGAACGACAGGGGGGAGGATGCGGTACAGCCAGCTGCGTTGGTTCGACTTGCGCGGCAGCGTGAACGCCGTGCCCGATAATTGTTCGGCGTACAGCCCGTAGTTGCATTTTTGCGGGTTGTTCATGCCCGTGGGGAGCGCGCCTTTGAGGGTTTCCGACGCAAAATGGTTGCCGAAGCCAGGAAGGTATTCCAAGTCCAGCCATGACCCATCTGCTTGTTCGGCGCGAGTGCGCTTGATGGGGCTGGAAGCTTTACCGGGCATGTTGAGTGATCGGTTGCAGGCGAGTTGCAGAGTGAATGAACCCCAACAAAACTCAATGGGCATAGATACGATTTGGTACATTCGTACTTAAGTATGTACGGAGTCATTATGCATATCCATATGTTCTTTTTCATATATATATATGATGACAACATTGCGTTGTAGTTATATATGGATTTATTCATGCATACAAATCGGTAATTTACGTACTGGCATTTAATAGGGTACAATCATTACCATAGTAAATCGACAACGTATGTGTCGTACTTTATCGAATTACTTCGATTCCACACAACTACGAGTGGTCGAAGTTTACAAACCTCCCATGGATTTGTAAGGGCGCTTGAAGTTGCAAAACGAGGTGACGTCTCATTTCAGTTTGCACCAAGGACAATCAATGAATCCACAGGCGCAACCTTCATTTTCGACCACTCACCAATAAAAACATGGTTCAAAGTTATCAAAGGTCTTCACGGGATGTCAAAGTACGCTTTGCATTTGGCCCACATGGCTTGTTGGATTGGGGAGTTGAATGTTGGCGGCTCTGCAGCGTTCAGGTCGTACGGAAACGTCTCGCAGTACCATTGAAGGTAGTTGGAATCGATCGGTGGCAACTCCATCATGCGAGTTTCGTCGACATGACGTGGCACGAGGTCAACTGTGTCAGCTTGGTAGACCAAGTTTGAAGGAGGCGCATACAGCCGAGAGGACGCAGGTCCAACGAGCAGTACTGCTGTGATCCACGTCAACGGCAGCTGTATCATGGACTACTGTTGCTGGATAAAGTCGAAATGCTATGCCCCGCCTTGCGCTTACCCATAATCTTCGACGTTGGCGTGAAGAACAATGGTTGTCGATAATGATTGGATTGTTTTATCCGTTTTTTCACTCGATTTGCCGCGACCTTTCGCGTGTTTTTGCGGATAACGCCGAGGATTATCCGGAATCCAAGAATACTTGCATGTCATTTCCGAAGCATGCGCGCCATTGTTGCGATTGTAGAGGTGGCTGTGCTACTATGGGCCACCACAGCCCAGCACGTTGGCAACTTGAACCGCAGCGTCACAGAGGAATGCCAAGCACTTAAGGTACAAGGCAACGTTAGAAGTGTATAGAGAGCAACCGTTCTGGCTTTAATGGTTGCATGAGTAGGTTCAACTCGACAAGCTCTGGATCGACCAAACGCAAATGACTCAAGGCATCGTGGGTGGCGCGGTGACCGAGACAGACTGCAAGCAACTGCATGACATCAACGTCATGGACTATCGCACGGACGCAGAACAGGCGGCGCTGTGTTCGAACGCATGCTACAACAACACGGCGTACACGTATGCCAGCATGCTCAACCTCGACTGCTTTGACGGGCAAGACGAGTACGAAGTCGCCAACCAGCGGCTGTTTGCCGCCAGTTTTCAATTTGGATGCCAGCAAGATGCGTCTGAAAAATACTGCGGTGCGAGTTCCGGCTTAGTTAACCTAACGCCGTTCAGTCCCGTTGCTAGGTCTGACCATACAAAACGCTGGCTCCAATTACGACCTGTGCAGTGATATTGTCAACAAGATCGGGTGCTGCTTTGAAAGCTACAAGCGGTACATGTCGTTTGGCACGTCTCGATCTGTGGACGAAATGAACGCAATGGCGTCCACGTGCGCAGCAAAAGTGTCGAATATTGGGGTGCCGTGCACCTGCCACCCAGGAAACGGGTTTGCGAGCTCTGTCAAAGGCATTGTCGTATGCAGTCATGGTAACCATCGTCACTCTGTCGGGGGGATGATCGCATGGGGTTGTTTATGTGTAGCGTCCAAGCTTGGGCTGGAGGTTACCCTGATGCTCGTGGTTGTGATGTTCATGACATTCATGAGAGTCTAATGATGTTTAATTTACGACTGCTGTTTCATGTGCGCGACAAAGTCGTCAATCAAGACTGGCCACGCGCCGTTCTCGTCGTAGTTGCTCAGATCGGTCGCCACGTGGTGGGAAAACTCGAGCAGTTGCATCCACACGTCGCGCGAAATCGCATTCTTTTGATGTGCCTACAGTACAATCCTTGAGGAGTGTCATTCAGTGCGAAGACGCGACACCTTGACATAGTCGATCCATGACGGCAGCAAGTCGAAATGACTGGGAAGAAGCAACTCCCATAGTTCCAACGCCGTGTCCACGGGCATGCTTCGTTGGTCGGGCTCTTTGGCAAAGTTGTATGTATGCTACATAAAGGCGGAAGACATGACGTGACCAGTGGAGTATATGACGTTGGCCATGACGTGAGCAGTCGAGTATGAAGTTGTAGAACACGTACGGCGTAGATCTTGGCAAAAACGACGGGGTCACTGGTCAAGTGTTTGCGAAGAAGGGGCACTTTTGCTTTGGCGTCGGCGACAGAATGGCACTGCAACGCCTTCAGGCCATGCACAAACTCGGCTTTGGTGAACTCGCTCATGGTCGCGGCATTCATGTGATAGGCGAGAGCAAGCATCACAGGATCTTGGGGGTCAATGCCCAAGTGTTCGCATAGGAGAAAGATGCCGTCGTCCGAAGTCACGTCTTCGTTCTCGGAGTCTGCGTACGGAAGGAAAAGCCGCGACAGCTCCACACTCCATCCATCTTCGTTGGAAGCTGATGGCGTATCCGTCGCCCCATAGTCCATGGTCGTCTTTTGTTTCTTCTGTCCATTGTCTCCGTTGGACTCGTGCGAGCGCTTCGACGTCGTTGACGACGTTGACTCGAAAAACTCGACAAGTCGCTGCACAAGATCGGCTTTCTTGCCTTGGATGCGGAGGCCTACGCATGCACGTGCGTGGGTGTATGTTCATTACGTCCGTGGATGCATACCTAGCGCCTTGCATTTTTCCTGCAGCTCCTTCACCTTGAGATGGGTCAAGTCTGCGCGATCCGACATCGTCGTTTTGGATGTTTGGCACTGCGGTGTTTTTGATTCCGATTGGGCGCGAGGTGAGTAATCAATTTGATTGGATAAAATTATAACCACAATCCGGTCACCCATTGGACAATATGTATTTGAGCTTCGGCAATAGTAAGGCCCTTGGAACCACCATACTGCATGGCCAAGCTTACTACAAGCACCCGTTTCTGCAATCGACCACTTCTTGAGGGTGTCTGCGCTTCCCACGCCACAAATGGTGTGATTTCCTACCTATGGTGTAAGCGAAGATTAAACGATGGAATTATCGTGGAGGGTACAAACATGATTGGCCTATTTAGCGTCATTATAGCCAATACAAAGACGCCATTACTTGGCCAGAAGTTTTCGTTTGAATTTGTCCGTACTTACTATGCCTCTGAACGAAGTCGGGACCCCGTCGCCCGCGGTGGCCGCCGACGATGGACCTTCTCTGGACATCATCTCGGTGTCGCAGACACTTCTAGACAACTTGGACCTTCCAGCAAATCGGGTCTGCATGGTATGCTTTGATGGCGCGGAATACGCGACGAATCCCCTCCTTTGCTGCAGCGTCCCGACGTGCCGCATGCGGGTGCACTTGGCATGCTACGGGTCTGGCACGGATTCAATGCCGCTCATGCCGTACAAGAAGCGGTCCAAGTGGGTCTGCGACGTCTGCACACTCGAGAAGAAGCATGCCACGGAGCTGACCCCGAACTCGGCACGCGTCTGCGTTGTGTGCAAGATGTCTGGCGGTGTTGTGAAACCCACCAAGGCCGACAACACCGTGTGTCACTTGGTGTGCGTGCGATGGCTGCCCGAACTGAAGCAGGTGCCGTCAGAGGTGCAGGCCACGTCATCGGTCGTGGACGCCGACCTGCTCTTCGGTACGCGCAAGTCGCTCAAGTGCCACATCTGCCACAAGCGAAACGGATGCTTGCAATGCATGAGCAAACGATGTACGAAGGCGTTCCATGCCGTTTGTGCGTTGCGTGCGCTCGAGTCCAAGGTGTACACGGGTGTCACCGAGGCGAACCACCTCGCGTGCATCTGCGACTCGCACTTTGCCGACGTCCGTGCCACATACCGCTCGATCAAAGATGTGTTTTGGGACCAGCCGTATCTTGGTACGGAAGTCGACCTCGAAGAAGACGACGAACCCACCGCCGCGGCTCCCCACGCCGCCCTTTCGCCCTCCGACCTTGCGCTTCCCCCACTGCTAAACCCCATGATTCCATTTTCGCAACCACCGACGTCAAACAAAGTCGGCCGACCGCGAAAGCATCCGGTGCCCCAGCAAGATCCGTCCGTTCCAAAACCCACGTTGCCGCCTCCCCCAGGCAGTGCTTCAAACACCGCGCATCCTTCAGTGAACCCTCGCCCGTTCATGGCATCGCCATCGAGCGTCGGCCGCCCACGTCCGCCACAACAACACGCCGCGCCGTCCCAACCATCGCTGCCACAACTGGCCGACGTGGCCGTGTGTACATGGTGCATGCAGCCCATGCTAAGTTCAATCCTCCACGTGCATCAAGCGTCCTTATGTCCACTGAAACCAGCAAGTTCTCGGAAACCAAAGGACCCGAACCTGCCCAAGCGACCCCGTGGTCGACCTCCCGGATCGAACAGCAAGGCCAACAAGGACACCCAGCGTCCTCCCCAGCCCAAAACGTCGAGCGCCGCGACGACTAAGAAATCACCCTCCCCCAAACCACTCCAGCCACCGACGGTTGGCGGCGGCGTGGCGGTCGGTCCGTCGCCTCGACCGATGCTCATGCTTCCCCAACACCACCCCCGCCCCATGGCCCCAACGTTTTCGCAGTCAGCCCCTCCGCCTCCAGCCTCCCCCATCAAGGACATATTGATGGAAAACGCCCTCGGAGTCCTCCGCCACAACGCCGTGGACTCGCTCTTCTCGTCGTGGCCGGGCATGCCAGGCGGGGGGCTCCTGCAGTCGCGGGACTTTTGGGCCCAAGTGTTTCAATCGTTTTTCACGAAACCGTCGCTGCTGCCGGCCAAGTGGACGCCCCTCACGCAGTGGCTAGCGGGCGTCAACTCGCAGGCGTTCCTGACCCCGCTCAAGCCCCCGCCCAAGTGCTCGGACGCGACCACGTTTGCCCACGTCACAAACGAATGGCTGGCAGCGACCCACGTCCGCCACACATGCGACGCGATGCTCCAGTCGAACGGCCTGCGCTGCGTGCAGCCGTTGAAACCCTTCACGCACATCAAGTCGATGACACGGACGACCGAGTCCAGTGGCATCTTGGAGGTGGTGCTGGCCAGCCACGACCACCGCCCCGTGCAGCATTGTCGGTTCGCTGTCGTGTGCTCGGCCAACGCCCCGACCACGGCTCATGGCGAGGACGACGACACCACCACACCGGGGGCTTCCAATGTCGTGTGGAGCCGGTTTCGGCCCAACAAAACTTTGGTGACGTTGCCGACAGATAGTAGTACTAGTAGTATGCCCACCGAACCGGTGTGGGTGTCGCTCTTGTCGATTGACGAAGTGACCGACGTGAATGCGAGCCACGTGTACACATCCGATACGTCGTCGGTTCAAGTCACGGAAGCTCCGATTCAGGATGACATGGCGTTGGAAGCGCTGCTGTGTTATGACGTGCTCCAAGAAACTTTGAAAGGGAACCGCATGCGGTGGCGGACGTTGTGGCGCAAGGCGGCCGCGGCGACGGCGTCTGAAGCGGCGACGGCGGCAACGGCCAAACAGGTGGAAAGTCTGTACGAAGAGTACAACTGGTGGAAGTCGGTGTGCACGAGCGTGATCAAAGGCACGACGGACATGCCATTCTTGGACGACGTGGACGGCAACGTGACGACGGAGCTGCAGTCGTTCGAAGACGGCACGTGTGTGATTTGTATGGACGGCACGTCGGAGGAGTCGAACCCGATCATCTTTTGCGACAAGTGTGACGTGGCAGTTCACCAGCGCTGCTACGGCGTGGCCACGATCCCGAAAAGCGACTTTTTCTGCAGCAAGTGCAGCGTCAAGGGGGTCGTGGCGCCCCAGTGCGCGCTCTGCCCGCACCCCCACGGCGCCCTGAAACAAACGGTCGAAGGCCACTGGGTGCACGTGTTTTGCGGCCTGTGGTGCCCCACCACGTTTGTCGTCAAGGTGCCCCGCATGCTCTTCCAACTGTCTCAGGACGACTCCAAGGTCCGGTATGCCACGTCGTCATTCCAAGACAACTCTACCACCATCTCCACCACCACCGCCCTCGCCAACGTTGAGGGCATCCCCCCCGCATTACAACGCGGCGGACTCTGTCGTGTGTGCCGCATCGCCACGGGCTGTACCGTTCAGTGCCGCCACTGCCCAGGTACAGACAGTTCTGTGTTGGTTGTCTAACATAACGTACGCCCTCTGATATGATGTACTTGGTGTCGTAGCGTCGTTTCATCCGTTGTGCGCGTGGTTTGATGGGTGCTACATGCACGCTGAGGTGGCGTCCTGTGGCTTTGTGTGCGCCGGGGGGGGCCAAGGCCTGCGGTTCACACTGACATGCAAAGAGCACACACCCCCGGATCTGCCCTGTCAAGATCGGGAGCTCCAGCGGCGTCAGCGGGCTCAACTGTACACGCCAACAACGCGAGCTCGATGTGCAGTGTGCTTTGTCACGATGAATTCGATGCACCCCCACCATCGGTTCGACGATTCGCTCCCGACCACCCATTTCTTCCTGCGATGCACGGACTGCCACGTCCAATGTCATGCGCATTGCGTGCATCCAGTGGCCAAGGTTGATCCCCACGCCCAAGTCGTGACGTGGCAGTGTGAAAAGTGCCGGCTCTTGCCCCCCGGCTCAATCACGTCGTTGGCGGTCAAACCGGCCGCCGTGACGTGTCTGCTCTGCGACCAACCCCAGGGGTACATGCTCCCGGCCAAAGTGCATGCATCAGAAGCCGCCGCCCCGTCGCCCACTGCGGCCGCCGCCGCCGGATTAACCGCGCTCTCGGCACCTCCACCCCCCGTGGTGGCTGCTCCTACTTCTCCAAGCCTCCACGTGCACTTGTACTGCGCCAAGGCATTCCATCAGCCCATTCAAAAGTCCGGTAAAGGTGGAAGAGTGGTGACCGTGTCGACGCCATCGAGTGGAACAGCGTCGCAGAAATGCACCCTCTGTCACTTGAAAACTCCCGCGGTATCTCCATCGTATATATGTTTGTCCTTTTACCCAAAATGTGGACTTTTGTGCTGATTCGCTAATTCTATTCATCGATCGATTCGTTGTACTGCCTTTTGCGTGGAAAGATCGTCCAGTGTCACACTAATTTTCAGTCACAATACACACTAATTCGATGTTGACGTGGTCGAAGAGTGGATAATTTGATTCGCCACTTGATTCGTGTACTGGTTTTTGATTGGTCGATATATCGATTGTCTGCCGATTTGGTTCTTCTGCTCATTCGATTGAGATCACCCAAAACACTCCAACAGCTTCGACTTGGCCATATTGATATCGTATTCTGTATGCTGACTGCATATCCATCATGTGGGATAGGGGCGCCTGGTGACGTGCTGGAAAAAGCAGTGCAGTGTGTCGTTCCACCCGTACTGCGCTGCGACAGCGTTGTACTTCAGCTGGAAACCCACGCCCAAAGCCAAGATGGCGTACGCTTGCAGCGAGCACCCGCCAGACTTTGCCGCGTTCGACGCTGAGAACCAAGTGTGGATCACGCGGGACACTCTACTTGCGCTGCAGGAGATTCGATGCTCCCTGGAACGCGTGAGGATGTTTATTGACTTGAGCAAACAGCGCGAAAAGATCAAGAAGCGGCTGTTTGTCCAGTCCGATTGCAACGCATATGAGAAAGGTACGTCGGGTTATAGTGAAGTATATATGTGACACCGTTGGTTGGTGTAGCGGTGCCGTTGCTCCACGTCACAGCGCCCACCACGACCATGAAGGAGTTTTACCACACCATCACGAACGACCAGTTGGTGGACATTCCAAAGAAGCGGAAGATAATAGTGATTGACAAGCAAGTGCCCCACGCACCTACGAAGAAAGCGCGCAAGGACAAGACAACCCCCCCGGAGGATACGAAGCGGCGTCAAAAGCGCCGCTGGGACAGTCCACAGAGGCGCCGCCACAGCCGCCGCCTCGACCCCGACGACGACGACGAAGAAGCACAGCAAGACGTCCGTGCGGCGTTGCTGGCGTCCATATGGTCCCACGCTATCGTTGCCACTGACCACGACACCATGGACGACGTCATGGCCAAGCTGTATCCCCACCATTGTCTGGCGGAACACGCCTTGTAGTAGTACTAGTAGTAGTGGCGCCCTTGGTATGAATCATCATCACACCCGCCCCCCCCCCACAAAAATGACATGGCACATGATGAACACGAGCATCGATTGTATCAAGACATAGAACTGGCCACCTTGACCGATGATAACGAACATCGAGAACATCATCCACATCGTTTATAGTGATCAAATATCCTCAATGTATGTACATACATATGGAAATGGCATATGAGGTACTATGTAGCCAATGCCTAGGAGTTGTCCAAGTCGAGCTAGTGTTCGTTGTCATGGGGGTTCTGGGGTGCCGAGGTTGATGTTGGGAAGAGGGGAGGGAAGGTCATGCCAGGGGGAAACTGCAGCCAGTTCGTGGCGGGGTAGTCGGTTTCGTGGGTCTCCACCGCGTGGATTGTGTACGCGTGCCGGGACGTGAGCGACGTGTTGGCATGGGAGTAGTGTACGAACGCATTGTGCAGCAGCACCAAGTCGCCCTTCTTGGTCAAGATGGGCCTACCTTGCGACGTGTCGAAGTCGGCTTGGCCAGACGTGGTCAGGAGCGGCGCGTCCTTGCCGGCAGTAAGGTTCTGGCCGTCGTACGGGGTCGTGCGCAGGAATCGCTGCTGGACAGGTGTCGTCTTGTGGGACCCTGCGACCCCGTACAAGCATCCTAACAGTACAGCGTCGCAGGATAACATCACGACAGCAGGATCAAGATTGGACATACCGTTCATCGTGGTGCAGTCTTCCAACGCCCACCAGAACCCTACGACGCTTTGGGGCTCCGTGTACAAGTACGTGCCATCTTGATGCGGCAGCACTTCGCCTCCAATCGATGGTTGCTTGAAGATGTACATAGATTGCGGCAACACCGGCTTGATATACCCGAGAGACTTCAAAATGCCTGCGCACGCCCCCATGAGATGGACACGTTAGCGCCACATAGGCGAACGTACCGATGACGTGGGGAGAGAAGCTGACGGAGCGAAAGGCGGGATCGAGGGAATGGAGGTTGTGGCCAATCTTGTTGATCGCTTGGTTCATGGGCACTGCGAGGTTGCCGTCGTCGTCGAACGCTTTCTCTTCGAAGAAATATCGAATTTGATGGCCCGATTCCAAAAAGTACGAGTCACTGAAGCGCGTTTGATGCGTCGAGCTGAAGATGGACTTTTGGTACGCGTTTGGGTCGAATTGCGCCAAGTGGTGGATGGCCCGGAAGCGCAACGCATCGCAGACGTCGTCGGACAGCGCGCCGCGGATGTGGAGGTACCCGTTGGTGTCGTAGAACTCCTTTTGCTCGGCCGTCAGGCCGATGTAACTGGCGTCGTCCGTGTAGTTGCGCAACGAGCGCAAAGTGGACGTCGGCTTGAAGAGGGTGGCTTGGGTGCGACGAAGCATGGTCGGCGGGTGTGTATGTATGACTGAAAGAAACACTCTTTATTCAACGGATTCACACTATTTCCAGTCCGTCTACAACCTGATAGAGTGGTGCAAAGAGGAGATTTGGTAATTGGTACTGACTGTGAGTACTTCGAAGTACTTATTTGGCAGCAGATTGAGACTCCTTCATGGAGCTTGCAACGACAGTCGTTGCGCTGTGACCTGACCCAACACATGCCGCCTTCTTGCGTATCGTGAGCGCTACATCAATGAAGATTTACCTCCTCATACTTGTAGGAATAATATCTTAGTGGTACTCTTCAGATCTGTAACCGCAGGGCCACCACATGCAAAAAAAATAACTGCCACTTACCATAGACGTCTTGGGCCCCATCACACCAAAAAAAACTTCGACGGTCGCCACACATGGAGAGGCCGAGCGATCGACTCGCCAAGTCGCTGACTCAAACCATCGTTCCCCTAGCGGGAGAGGATCCCCCACCGAGGCGGATTCAAACGTTCATTCGAGTGCGACCGCCTTGCTCTACCGACACGAGCAATTCCTTTCCAGTACGTCGATCTATGTACCGATGTCCATATATACCGTGCCAACTTGCGCTCTCTAGGTCTTGACATTAACGCCTACGACACTGCGATGTACTCCTTCCACCCCCGCGTTGTCCAACCAAATCGATTGCTCATTCGACCTCATCTTTCCGCCCCAGGCAACCCAGGAGGCCGTGTTTGAGTCCGTTCAGGCTCTGCTTCAAGCTGTGCGACAAGGTCACAACGCCACCATCGTCACGTACGGCCAAACGGGCACGGGGAAGACCCACACGATGCTGGGCTCGATGCAGGAATCGCCATCGCCCGCGACATCTCGACCTGGTGACGACGGGCGTTGGGTGATGTTGGACTCGTGGGGCCTCATGCCTCGTACGCTGAATCACTTGCTGGAGTCATGCAACTTCACCAACCAGCCGCTGTCGTGCGCATACGTTGAGATCTACAACGACAAGGCGTTTGACTTGATGGCGGATAAAAAACGGCAGCGGCCGCTCGCGTTGCGCGAAAGGCTGGACGGTGCCACAGACTTGCCAGGTCTCACTACGCATGCCATAACCTCCGTCGACGACGCCATGCGATTCCTTCATCGAGGGTACGTCTAATCGACCATGGCTCCATAGTGTTCGTCCAGGAAGTACTGAACTGTGTGTGGTAAACGATCACTATCCAGGCGGCAAGTTCGAGCAGTGCGAGAGACGGATCTGAATGCGACAAGTTCTCGGTCGCATGTGATTTTACAAATCAAAGTCGGCGCGGCGACAAAGTTGAACTTGGTCGACTTGGCGGGCTCTGAAAAGTGGACCAAAAACACGAGGGCGGGCGCCGAAAGCGAAGAAATCAAACACATCAACACAAGCCTGTCCGCCTTGGGCAACTGCGTCGCAGCGTTGACCCAGCCAGGTCGAAAGCACATTCCGTACCGAGACTCGACACTGACTCGCCTGCTCCAAGATTCACTCGGTGGCACCACCAGAACCGTATGATTGAGCCAGCCACGGGTTACAACTGACCTAGTCCTTTGCAAAGGTGATCATTGCCACCGTCCACGCATTCGCCACCGACGAAACGATACGAACCATTCAGTTTGCCGACAGAATGCGAGCTGTGATGCAGTCGACTATGCGACAGAACCATCAGCTTCCCCTCTCCTGTTCCATGCAATGGCACAAAGGTACACACCAACTACTGTACCTGTACCTCTTATTGTGAGCGATTGATTGACATGTAGACCTGGCTGCTACTCGAGCGACCGTGACTGAATTGGCTCAGAAGCTGGAGGACTTGACGTCCGCATACGAAAACCAATCGGCAGCCTCGCGACGAGCCATGGAGTCCATGGCGGACGCTGTGTACCAAAAGTTGCTCCAAGATGAACACCACATCCAAAAACTCCACGAGAAAGTTGAAGATCGTGCGATTAGTACACCAGAGAAATCAACTTCGACGGCCAACGCCATCACCGTTGGATGTGAACACAGTTCATGGAAAGTCGCGAATCCGACGGTGGACACTCTGTGTGACGTGGAATCTACTGCTACACCACATTCAACGTGCATCGAAGTGTGTGTGATGGTGCTGTACGTGATGGGCGTTGGCGTGGTGATCGTGCTCCTGTTTGCAGGTTGTGACCAAGTCATTCACGCCATCCCGGTGGATCGTACAGTACAAGTCGTGGCTCAGTCGTTGTGGCCGGTACTTGGCGTCCTATGGCTGTGTTCGTGGTTGTGGACGTTGAGTGTTTTGTACTGTGGCAAATGGATGGTGGTGGTGACCACCCTGACGAACGTCGCTGCTGTCCTCGCAGTTGGAGTATGGATTACAATTATGTGGAAAGCACCAGCAGCAACAACAACAGCTTCCACGTGGGTTCCGTTGACATGTGCAACGTTGACATTCGTGTGGCTCATGGGACACTACATCTATTCACGAGTGCAGTACGCGTTCACCAATACTTACGTGATAGTTGGCCTTCGAGCGCTGAGGACGCGACCTTGGACAGTCCTGGCTTTGTGGACATCATTGAGCGGAGCCGTGATTGTGGTTGGATATATGTATGCAATTGCTGCGTCGGTAGCAATCGTACAATTTACCGACACGTCACACGGCGTGTTGAAGTGGGGTGTCGTTGGTTGCTTGGGCTTTCAATTCCTGTGGACAGTGCTGATCGTACGAAACACTGCACTCGTCGTCGTGGCATCACTGTTCCGTCCGTGGTGGCACCACAAGGAGAAAATTCCTCTTTGTAAAGTGTCGTGTCATGTGTTGACGCAAGAGCTCCACGTTATATGCCTGGGTAGCCTCGCGTGGCTTTTGATCCTCCCAGTTGCCACCGTTTGGCTTGGACTTCGATTTGTCCGTCGAAGCTTTAGTTGTCACCACTTTGGCAGCAGATGGGACTCGTGGCTGGCGTGCGTCAGCACCTACGCTTGGGTAACAATCGACACCACCCAGTGCAATGTCCCGTTTTTCGAAACAAATCGTCACGCGCACTACATATTCCGATCGAAAGGATGGACCGACATTGCCAACGACCTTCAAATCAACACCACTGTCTCCTGCCATGCCTTTGGATGTGGACTCATTGGCGCTGGCGTTGCTTGGTACCTGACCCACAACCTACGGCAACTGAATCTGCCTGCAACCACCAATGTGTGGACCATGGTTGTGTCGTCGTCCATTCTGATTGGCGTCGCGGTGGGATACACTGGCTTGACAATTGCCCAAGCAGTGGTGGCTACCGTCGTGGTTGAATTTGCCAAAGATCCCAATTACCTGGCGTATCATCACGCCATCGACCACCAACATCTCCATGATGCGTGGAACGCGATGTATCCACATGAATTGGCTGCCCATGAACGCATTTCAAAGGTTTTGCGTATATAAGCTTAGTGCAGTTGTCTAGGCTCGGCCTCCAGTTAAACATGTACTTTGTGAGTGTTTACGCCACTTCTAGTATGGTTTATTGCATTTGTGTATTCAGCAACCCATGGGGTCGCTCCTTGATAGCTTTCCATGATACCGAAGGAGACTCGTATTTCATTTCAAGGTACCTTCCTTTTCCTTACTCTACAGTACAGGTATCGCTACAATGGTTGGCCGCCATCAGCCGGTGGGGATGCTCTTACTGTTACAGCACGCACCCAATAAACGGGTCTTTTCAGCTCTATATCAGCCGGTGGGGATGCTCTTAGCTACACGTCCCCAGATCTAACGTTAATTGTAAATTAACGTTAACAAATCACGAAGCAACACTGCTGCAAAAAGTCCACTTGTCTGACTACACGATAACGTTATGAAAACTCAAAAAGTGCGATACTTCTCGATTTATGCGTGTCATCCTTGCGCAGGGGCCATGCTAATCTTCTCTGTATCGTTCCAATTTTTACGGATGACCCCCGAAGGGGTTCCTGATGTTCACCTAATGTTAGTCGTACCAGTCATGTCAATTGGTCCCGAGTTCGATCCCGGAATTCTCCTTTGTTTTGATCAATGTGCCGGTTCGAATTCATTATCCGGATGATCGCTGCATGGAAGCTCTTGATGTATAAGTACTGTACATGTACTGAAGTATGTAGGCAGAGGTCCGTTCCGCGAGACATGTCGGCCTTGTCAAAAGCTCTTCGAAGTTGATGGATTAGAATATCGGATTCACTACGATGAGCAATGGACCCGGCTAACATAACGGTAGTATTATTGCCCACTCCGAGCCTGGCTACTGCTTGCAACGATAATACTGCTCACCACGAAATACTGTCTTTTGAAATATTGTCGTTTCAATTTGGGTCGGTTTCACAGCGGCGCGTGGCCTTGGATGCATGCGACGTCATGGAGGACCCTACTTGTCCGAGCACAGATCAGCCTTCATCAGGCCTCGTCGTCGGGGACAATCGAAGGATAACGCCGCCGTCATCGGCACATTCCGTGTCACTGTCGTTGGACGAGGACCGTCAACTTGCCAATGAGCGAATCAAAGTGCTTGTTCGTGTCCGTCCGTTGTCTGCATATGAAATCGCGTTGGCCTCGTCAGATGTACGCTACTATTGTGCATATGCTTAGAACCACAACTCAGTGGTTGGCTTGTTAGTTGGTGTCCACAAGCGCCACGTCCCTCCGGGTGCCGTCGTCATCGTCTCAAAGCCACGTCGAGTGTGCTTTCGACCACATCTTCACGGCAGAGTCGACACAGGCGGACGTGTACGCGTCTGTACAGCCCCTGGTGGCGGATGTGCTGGAAGGCTATAACGCGACCATTTTCGCGTACGGGCAGACCGGCACAGGCAAAACGCACACGATACTGGGCATGCACGACAACGAGCTGGCCGCCCCATCGCGGAGCAGCACGCCCGACCTGACACTGTTTGCGCCCTCTTGGGGGATAATTCCCCGCGCCCTGATTCAGTTGGTGGACTCCACTGTGTCCAACCGTGACTGCACCATTTCGTGTGCGTACTTACAGATTTACAACGAGAAGATCTTCGACTTGCTCACAGATAAGAAACGGCAAAAGCCGCTAATGCTAAGGGAAGCGTTGGACGGTACCACTGATATGGTCGTGCAAGGGCTATCAACGTATCCTATCACGTCGTTGCCAGACGTGATGGCATTCCTAAAACGAGGGTACGACTTGTAGTCCTTTTTCAGTTTTGGATATGAGCTTTTGCTGCAGGCGCCTTCACCGAGTCGTGCGAGAAACCGACATGAATACCCAGAGCAGTCGGTCGCATGCGATTCTGCAGGTCACTCTCAAGAGCCAGTCCAAGGACGGGTGCCGTCGCGCCAAGCTGAACCTTGTCGACTTGGCCGGGAGTGAAAAATGGAACAAGCAAGCCGTGAAACCTGGCGTGGAAATCGAAGAGATGAAGAACATCAACACGAGTTTGTCGGCGCTGGGCAATTGTATTGCCGCGCTCACCCAATCTGGTCGCAAGCACATTCCGTATCGAGATTCGTCCTTGACGCGCCTATTGCAAGACTCGTTGGGCGGCAACACTCGCACCGTATGTCGTCGTCGTCTACATTTCTCGCCGCATTAACAAGGGACTATTTGTAGGTGCTGATCGCGACCATTACCCCCCGAGCGTCGGACGAAACGCTGCGAACGATTCAGTTTGCTGATCGCACGCGGGCTGTGATGCAATGTGTCGTTCAAAGTCAAAACACTCCAGTCTCTCCGAGGCAGCTGCACCTAGGTGCACATCATTTTCGCGATTTGGATGAGTTTCAACTGACATATGCCGCCAGGACTTACGGCGGCCCGGGCACACATTGCAAAGTTGAAGCAAAAATTGCACGAATTGGCTGAACAAAAGGAGAAACAAGCCGACGCCGTGGACAAAGTACACAAATACGAGACCCAAATGCGGGAAAAAGAACTCGCCATCGAGCGGTTGCACGTCCAAAATGGATTGTACCAGCAGCAACTGCGAGATGGCGAGCGGCAAATTCAAATGCTGATGAGTCAAGTCCAAGCGTTGTCGACGCCGCCCAAAGCACGCTACGTGGAAGCTCCCCCCACAACGTTGTCAGCTAACCCTACGACGTCCAATCAAATTAGCCACCTGGAATCGACTACCCCCTCGTCATATCATTATAGACCCCCCTTGCAACCAACGGCAACCTTCGATGACAGAGTCAAAAGTAGTGACTTGTACAAGGCAAAGTATGGCGCAATGCTACCGAGCCAAAGCCCCCAAACGCATCCTGACAAGATGCATAACACATCTTTGTCAGGGTACCTGGCACCGATGCCCCCTGCATTTTCCAGACCACCACAACAATCTTCAACTGTGATCCTTCCCACCGTGAATGTGACGCCATCCCCTAACGCCATATGCTCGCAACATCAACTCAAGAACTGCGTACTGTGCGCGCTGCGGCTGAAAATGAGCGTGCCAGTGCCTTCGACTTTGTATTCGCACCCCAAAGCTCGCCCCAGTCCACGCGCTTCGATGCCCGCACTGACAAACCCACCGTCATATCCAGCGACAGCAGCTGCATCTGAAGCAGGCTTCTGCACTACACACCATCTCAATCGATGTGTACTGTGCAATCGCATTCCTGCCAAGCAGCAACCGGCAGTGAACTATCCACCCATGGAAATGTCCCTGAATTCTACCGCCGATGGCAGCAATATCTGTACTCCACATGGACTCAACAACTGCGTGCTATGTGTGCACTTACAACCCCAGCGCTCCTTGTCGTTCCTGAACTCAATCCCCGCAAGTAGTGCCACCATAGCACGAATGCGACCGCCGGTGGATGTCCAACGATGACGAATTCTGCACCTTCCCGCGAACTTGTAATGAAGTCAACTGTTGACTTAACGTTAGTTATCGTCACTAGGCCTTTATATGCCACCCCACGTTGAATGCATGTCATAAACTGGGTCAGCGCACGGCGCACAGGTAGACGCATGTGCTCTTTAAGCCCAAAATGGCGCATGATGTCGTACACGGTGCCACGATGGATGTTCCATTCGTGTTCTGGGGGCGATCCGAGGGTGTCGACAAAATGTACTATCCAAGCGACTCGATGCCAACAGTAGGTTTGTGGCTTGGTCGCTCAATGTCGTGGATTTTATCACGTAGGGTACTTGTTGCAGGGGTTGCTTCCTCGGTTGGGTTGATTGGTGTTGACGGGGCTGGTTGCGGTATGGGGCAAATCAACGTTCATGTCCATGCGTCGGTGTACCAGCAGGCTCTGGTAGCATTAATAAGGAGATTTTTGTTTTGTTTTGTAGCTACGGTATAATATTCATGTAGTTCGCGAAATCTTAACATGCCTGCTACGCCGTTGTGTTGTGCAACCTAACTAGGCGGCTTGGTGTAGCCGCGGCGGTGATCACGAGCTCGTTGCCATCCGCCTAGCGATCACAGGGTGATGATGTTGCACAAGGTGGCGCGACTCCCAGATCTAGGAACAATTTCCAGCAACCAATCAAAACGTTCCAAGTACCATACTGGAGTATCAACGACGAATTGCGAAAGGTCGCGTGGCCTTGAGTTTGTGCGATGGAGGCGGACATGGACACGGGCAACCAGACTCCGCAATTACAATGGCGGAAGATAGAATGTTCGGGGGAAGCTCCCAGCCGCCGCAGCGGTCATACCCTCACGATAGTAGGATCCAATGGCTTCCTCTTTGGCGGGTGCGACTACGCCGAGCCGCCTGGACCGACCAACGACCTGTTCCAGCTTCGAATCCACACCAATGGGTCGTGTGATTGGAGCCGCGTGGCGTTTCGAAAGGGACCATTGCCGCGCTGGAAGCATTCTGCCACACTTGTGGACAACAAGATCTTTCTCTTTGGCGGTTTCCACAACGCCACCACTCGATTTCAAGACGTGTGGATTTTCAATCCTATCACGATGGAATGGAGCCAACCGGTGCCACAGGCGACGCCACGAGCTTCTATGGCTCAAGTCTCTAAGGCATCGCTCGGGTGGCCTGGCTGCCCCGCTCCCCGAGGTGGCCACACTGCCAGCCTCATCAACCGGGAAATCTTCATATTTGGTGGATATGGCGGGCAAGGATATTCCCGTCGAGACTTTGATGACTTGTATGCACTCAACGTGGACACAATGGCCTGGGGTAAAGTGTCGACGAAAGGCAAGGGCCCCGAGCGCCGGTCCGGCCATCAAGCGTGCGCGGTGGACACGACGCTGTTTGTGTTTGGCGGGTGGAATTGCACGACCCAGTTCAACGATTTGCACATTTTCGACACGGAAACGTCCTGCTGGAGTTCCGTGGACGGGTCGCACATGAACCACACGTCACCCCGGTGGAACCATTCCAGTTGTGCCGTGTTGGCCATCCCGAACGCCAAGATCTTCTGCTTTGGCGGCGTGCTCGGCCAAATGAACGAGTACGGCGCCCCGGGGATGTTTGCCAACGACATCAGCGTCCTCGACACCGGTACGTTTGCTTGGACTGTGCCTGAGATCAATGGTACTCCCCCCGCGCCCCGCGCGGACACGACGCTCGCGTACGACGACAAGGGCAGCCGCCTCATGATTTGCGGGGGCTGGGCTAATTTGTGGTTCAACGATGTATTTTCACTCGACGTGAGTTGCGTCGTTGGCCCTCCGTATGCTATTACAGGAGTGCGACCGTCGTTCGGGGCGATCACGGGGGGTCTCTTGCTAATCTTAGAAGGCATTGATTTCACCCCGAAACCGGTGATCGTACGCTTTTCCTGTCGCAAGGGAACAATCGACGTCCCTGGCACATACGTCACGGACCAAACACTCACGGTGACGACGCCCGACTTTTCCATGTTTCCACCTGGGGACGTTCAGATTCGAGTGGCGTTGCAGGGCGACTCGTTCACGACCACGTTCCAGCTTTTCAACTTCTTCGCCGTCACATGCGCGGCCAAGACGCTGGCATTTGGCGCGGGGGTGCTCTCGGGTGGGGCTTCCGCCGAACCCATCACGTTTTTCTTGCAAGCGTGTGACGCCAATGGCCACCATCGCACCCGAGGGGGGGACGAATTCCAGGCGTCGGTGCGGTCACTCGCCGATGACAAGGAGCTGCAGACGTCGATCCAGGACATGGATGACGGCACATACGCCATTACGTACACGGCGCCCATTCGCGGCGAGTACGAAATCACCGTCCAGTTCTGCGGGACGTTTGGGGGCGTGGTGGGGACGGTGTATGGGTTTCCTCTGGTGGTGACGTTTGACGACGCTATGGCGAGAGACATGAACCGCATGACGGGCAAATTGGTAATGGACGGGCTATCGAGTGATCTCGTGGCGTTGACGCAGCTGATTGAAGAGTGCGGCAAGGGACTGGAGCTAGACGTGGGCTTGTCAGGGACGCCTGCCGAGGAAACGGCGGCGTTGATTCAGTTGAAGGAACACTTATTCACGGTGGACAAGAAGGGCGACCAGACGCGGTGGTTGCTGGAAAAGACCAAGTCGTTGCTCGCGTTTCTAGCCACAGCCGTGGACGTGGAAAAGGAACGCAATCAGCTGACACTGTTGGAAACGAGCTGGACCGACCTCGTTCAAAAGGTACCCGTGGTAGCGGCGCGCATCGCCCCGCGACTTGCCGCGCAGAGTTCGCGCACCAAGGGCGACATCACAGTGTACCACGAAAAGCTGTTGGTGTATGCGGCCAAGATGAAGCACAAGGTGGGGACTTTGCAGTCCAATGTGCGAACTGGGATAGCTAATGATGTTGATTTGAATAGGGCTTTTGGGAGTTTGAGACGGGCATGGCCAACGCATTGCACATGTTGGACGAAGCGGCGGTCGATTTTGCCAAGGAGGACTCGGCATTCAAGCGGATGCGCCACGTGGCTGAGATTTTCGAGTGCTTGGCATTGATGGAGCCCAGCGAAAAGATAGTGCAGCACGTCGCGAGAACGCTGGAACGACTGCGCACTGTGTGGACAGTCGTGGGGGACATAAGCCGAAAGCTCCAGATGGCCATGGAATTGCTTTGGGTCGACTTGGACGGCGCTGTGCTGGAAGACGAGGCCAAGGGCATGATGAATCTGGTCAAGTCTGCCGGAAAAGAAAAGGAAATCAAGGACAGCAACGTGTACCAGGGACTCGAAGCATTGGCGCACGACTTTTTGGTCAGCTGTCCGCTGTACCAAGCCCTGCGTCACCCGTCCATACAATCTCGGCATTGGGTGGAGCTCATGCAGGTAACGCTGCTCATCTTTGAAACCCGTCGACTTGTTGAATCCATTCAATCGCGCTTTCGAAAAGCATCACCGACTCTTTATCGTATCGTCGTAGTTGGTCCAACAAACGTTTCCAAACCCGATCGACCACGCCGAACTCAAGTTTGCCGACATCATGGAGCTGAAACTCCATCGGTTTCAAAAAGACATTGAAGATCTCACGGAACGTGCTCAGAAAGAGTCTCAGGTCGAGCTAGCACTGCAGGAAGTGGACGCCCGATGGTCCACCATTTCGTTCGACGTTACCGTGTACAAGGACACTCAGGTTCCCATCCTCCGTGTCCGGGACGAAGACATCGAAGTCCTCGAAGCTGACCAAGTAATGCTGCAGAGCATGCTGAGCAGCCGCGTCCAGTACTTCAAGGGGCTTAGCGAGGCGTGGTCCCAGAAGCTCACGTATAACGAACTTATTTATGCCCAAATGTATGCTAATCAAGGAGTGTAGGTGCATTGGGGATGTTACCGTTGCACTAGGGGACATCCAACGCACGTGGTCTTACTTAGAACCCCTCTTTATCGGGTCGGAGGAAGTCAAAAGGGAGCTACCGGATGATGCCGCCCAATTTATTGCGATCGACACCACTGTCAAGGAAATATTGACGTCGTTTGCAGAGGCAAAGGTGATTCTCACTGGTACATTGGCCGCTAAACCATGCGTTTCCCATTGAGTGTATAACGACGGTGTGTACATAGCGTGTACAGCACGCCCGCATCAGTTGCAAGAGCTCGCGACGTTGACGACATCGTTGCAAAAGTGCCAGAACTCGCTCATCGAATTCCTCGACGGCAAGAGGCGGTTGTTTCCACGGTTCTACTTCACGTCGGAAGCCGACTTGTTGGACATTCTGTCGAATGGCGGCACCCCCGATGCCATCACCAAGCACTTGTCCAAGGTGTTCTTGGCCACTCAAACGTTCAAGTTTGACACGCCCTCGACCATCACCCACTTCGTCTCGAACGTGGGCAAGGAAACCATTCGATTCGTGGCGCCCGTAACCTTGTCCGGCAAAGTCGAAGGCTATTTGACGGACGCCTTGAACGGGATGAAGCTCACGCTCAAAGAAAACATCAAAAGCACCATTCGGCGATACCCGCAATTGTCTCGTACAGACTGGCTCATGTCACGAACCAACGACGGCGCATTGCTAGACGCTGCCCAGGTAAAAAGGGATCGAGTTTGACTTTTATTGCACAATTTCTACTTACTTGTGTGGGGGCGTTGTTTGAATTGCGTAGGTGGTGCTGTTGGTGTCGGGAATGGAGTACGTGAAAAGTGTCGAGGCGGCGCTGGTGGGCGTCGGCAGCGGCCACGTCAGTGCGTTATCGGAATTACTTGAGAAAGTGACGATTCAACTCAACGACTTGATCAAGCTGACCCGTGGGTCGTTGCACGATGAAGAGCGGCAGAGAGTGATGTGCATGATCACGATGGATGCCCATAGTCGCGATGTGATCCAGTCTCTTATTAGCCAACACGTTACGTCCTTGGCGTCGTTTGTGTGGCAGGCTCAGCTCAAGCCTCGGTAGAGAATTTTTCCTCAATATTTCCTTCTTCGTGGAACCAAACTCATATGGCTCATGTTGGGTGGTATAGGTTGTTGGTCACAGACCATACATCGTTGGATATTTGCGACGCCTCGTTTGAGTACGGGTTGGAATACCTTGGAAATGGCGCGAGGCTGGTCATCACCCCACTCACGGATCGCATGTACGTGACCGCCACCCAAGCGTTAAATTTGCACTTGGGGTGTGCGCCGTCTGGTCCTGCGGGCACGGGCAAGACAGAAACGACCAAAGACTTAGCTAGTTCGTTGGGAAAACCTTGTTATGTGTTTAATTGCTCGCCGGAAATGGACTTCAAAAGCCTGGGCAATATTTTCAAAGGTTTGCATGTTAAAAATGTATGAAAAAGGCAAGAAAATTGGTTACAGCAGCGTTTTGTGGGGTGTAGGGTTGGCGTCGAGTGGTGCGTGGGGTTGCTTTGACGAGTTCAATCGGCTGATTCCAGAAGTTCTCAGTGTGTGCTGCTTGCAATTCAAAGCTGTCTGTGATGGCATCAAGGGCGACTTGGCTTCGATCGTGCTCGAAGGTTGACTCTTTCTATTCCGAAGACCGACTATTTTCATTGTTCGAGACGGTTTTGTGTCTTGTAGGGGACACGGTGGTGTTGGATCCGACGTGCGGCACGTTTATTACGATGAATCCTGGGTATTTAGGCCGTTCGGAACTTCCCGAGGGACTGAAAGCGTTGTTCCGACCTATCACAGTCATGTTGCCCGACTTGTGTCTCATTTGTGAAAACATGCTCATGGCGCAAGGGTTCACGGAAGCGAAATCGCTGGCGTCCAAGTTTTACCACCTCTACCATCTCTGCAAAGAGCTACTGTCCCAGCAGGAACACTACGACTGGGGCCTTCGAGCAATCAAGTCGATTCTACTCATCACCGGGTCGTTAAAGCGAAACGAACCGACGCTGTCCGAGTCCCAGCTTCTCTTGCGCGCGCTTCGGGATTTCAACGTCCCCAAGCTGGTCATGCAAGACCAGCCGATATTCCACGGCCTGTTGCACGACTTATTTCCCGAGCAGCCGCCACCTCGGTACGACTGAGTCCGCTTAAACGTTTGTGCACATTACATCATACTCATGGTTGTTACGTCGCAGCAAAGTGAACGTCAATTTGGAAAAGCATATTCAATCCGCGTGCGAAACGCTGGGATTGTGGCCCGAAGAGAGCTTCCGCCTCAAGGTAGTGCAATTGGAAGAGCTACTGGTGCTTCGTCACTGCGTGTTTGTGATGGGACCGGCGGGATCGGGCAAGTCCGAGTGCATTCTCGCCCTGCAGACGGCGAATGGGTTACAAGGCACAAAGGTCAAACTCGTGGATATCAACCCCAAGGTGGTGTCCACGGACGAGTTGTACGGGTCTATGCACGTGAGCACCCGCGAATGGAAGGACGGATTGCTGTCAAAGGTCATGCGAGACTTGGCCAACGACGATTCGGAGCAGGCCAAGTGGCTCGTCCTCGATGGGTACATATGTACCTACACTACAGCAACTACTCTATAAATAGTAGTACCATATGACTGATATATGTTGTTTTGCCGTGTTATTACAATTGTAGCGACTTGGATGCAAACTGGATTGAAAGCATGAACAGTGTCATGGACGACAACAAGACGCTGACGTTGGCATCGAATGAACGGATTCCGCTCAAAAAGTACATGCGATTGATCTTTGAAATTCGAGATCTCGCGTATGCCACCCCCGCGACCGTCAGTCGCGCGGGCATCCTCTACTTGTCGGCGGACGAAGGTACGATTTCATTATCGTTTACATGCATATTGGTGGTGGGAACCAAGATTATGTTGCCGTTTTGGCCAACGAATATATATCATTTTCGGGACTCACAACATACATTTATCATGGTCGGGAATCAGAATCTACCCCCTGCATTAGAATATAGGAGTATCGTTTTTCGGACATCTACATATATATCATTTTTCGACACTGATCATGTTTGTACGTTATAGGAACACAACACGAATCGTTTTTGGCGAGTTGGCTGAGCGACACGTCCCCGGATGTCGAAGTGCGCGCGCGGTTGGGCGAATCGGTCATGCGCTACGTGGGGCCGTGTCTGGCGTACGTCAAGAAGCTCAAAACCATCGTGCCAGTCCAGGACATATCGCTCGTACAGGGGTTTCTTCACTTTTTGGATGCCACGCTCAATACGGCGGTGGTGGACGACCCCAAGAAGATTGAGATTGTGTGCGGGTTTGCGTCGATTTGGGCGTTTGGTGCGGCGCTATGCGTGTCCGACGACGGCACCGACTACCGCAAACTGTTTTCCGAGTGGTGGCGCGCCGAGTTTAAAGGCATCAAAGTGCCCATCCGAGACACCGTCTTTGACTATTACTTGAACCCAACCACGCTGCAATTTGACTCGTGGCGCCTCAGTCCGTTCTTCACAGCGGTCAAGTTTGACGGCAAGGACGCGATGCACGCCGTGACTGTGCCGACCACGGAAACTGTGAGCATGCTGCTTTGGACGAGCAAAATGATCAGTGAAGCGCATGGTGTGATGTTATGTGGACATGCCGGAACTGGAAAAACACAAACGATCAAAGGTTGGCAACCAGTAATAGTGGACGCTTGTATACTGTTCTCGTAGTACCTTTACAAGCAAGCATGAACGGGTTGATATGGTGGGGTTAGAATCATATTGGTTGCGATAGGTTTTTTGAATTCGGCGTTGCAGCAAAACCTGGTCAACGCGCAAGGCAAGAATTACATGTCGAGTACCATCAACTTCAACTATTACACGAATGCTGCTGTGCTGCAAAGCGCTTGTGAGTCCAAGCTCGTGAAACGCATGGTACATAGGGCAATGTTCTGTACGACGATCAACCCTAACGTGATGGGGTTGTAGGGGTCCACGTTTGGCCCGGTGGTAAATGGCGCGCAGTGGATTTACTTTCTCGACGACTTGAATTTGCCCATGGTCGACCCATACCACACGCAAAGCGCCCTCGCGCTGCTGCGGCAACTCATGGACTACAACCACTGGTACGACCGCATCAAGTTTACGGTCAAGCAGGTGGTGGACTGCCAATTTGTGAGCTGCATGAACCCCACGGGGGGTTCATTTTACATCAACCCCCGCCTCCAGCGGCACTTTGTTACGTTTGCAGTGGCGCTGCCGAGTGCGACAAGGTACTGACTTTGCCCTCAATCTGAATGTATAGGCCTGACAGGTCATCATAATCGTAGCCTGCTGTCGATATACCAGACTTTTCTGGATGGTCACTTGAACGACTTCAACGACGACATTCGAAAGGTCGCCGTTAACATTCTCAAAGGTACACCCCGACTTTGCCCTTTGTCGTCGAAGTGATATATTGATATTGGGCGATGCTGGCAGGAGCGTTGAATTTGCACGCACAAGTGTCGACGGCATTTCGAAAGACGGCAGCGAATTTTCATTACGAGTTTAACATTCGGCATCTGTCAAATGTCGTCCAAGGCATTCTCATGTCCAAACCAGCCTATGTCGAGGTAGTATTGTTGTTGCCGTTGGTCGTATTCGTGATTGACCAATTCGAGTAGGAAAGCAGCAAGTTTGTTCTCTTGTGGCTCCACGAGTCGGCGAGGGTGTACGGGGACCGCCTTGTATCCCACTCAGATTTGAACAAGTACAATGCTCTCGCCCAACACAACGCCAAGAAATTGTTTCCAAGTGTGCCCGTACAAAAGTACTTTGCACAGGACAACGCTGATTCGCTTGTGTTTTGCCCACAGCCGATGTCGGCCGCTGCGCTCGACTTGGACTACGACCAGGTGAGTCAAATGATACTTGAAAAAACCCAATAACAGTGTACTATATCGCTACAATTGACATGAACATGGTGTTTTGTATAGGTGACGTCGCTCCCCGACATGAAAGTCCGACTGGAAGAGGCGCTGGCAGACTACAATATGTTGAATGCGAAAATGGACTTAGTGCTTTTCAAAGACGCCATTGAACACGTGGCCAGGATCATGCGCATTATTTCGATCGCTTCGGGGCACGCGATGCTCGTGGGGGTGGGCGGCAGCGGACGCAAGTCCCTCGCCCGGCTCAGCGCCCATCTCGTGCACTATGCGGTCGTGGACATCACCATCACGCAATATTACTCGTACGAGTTGCTCATCATTGGACATGTAAAACTATCAGAATGATGATGATAATGGTGGTGGGATAGATTGACCGACTTTAAGACGGACCTGCAGGCCATCTTTGGTCGCGCGGGGGTCAAAGGCGAGAAGCTCGTGTTTCTCCTATCGGATTCAGACATCAAGAACGAACGGATGCTCGTGTACATTAACGACCTGTTGAGTTCTGGGGCGATCGCCGACCTGTACACGGCGGAAGAGCAAGACGCGATCGTGGCCCAAGTGGTCATGAAGTTCAAAGGCGTACGATATGATATGATTTATGTCCTCGTCGTCACTCGTCATATTCTAGGAGAAGGATGCGTGCTGGGCGTACTTTTTGCATCAGCTCAAGGAAAACGTGCACTGCGTGCTGTGCTTTTCTCCGGCGGGGTCGACCTTTCGAGGTTGGGCGAGAAAGTTCCCGGCGCTGGTCAACTGCACCATCATTGATTGGTTCCAGCCGTGGCCGGTGGATGCACTGCAGAGCGTCGCTGTCAAGTGCCTCAGCACCACCACCCTCCACGGTGACACGTTGGCGGCAGTCGAGCAGTTTATGCCGCATTCGTTCGACGCTGTGAATGTCATGGCTGAAAAGTTCAAGCTCGAAGAAGGCCGCATTGTCTACACGACGCCCAAAACGTACCTGGAATTCCTCGCGCTCTACACGACGCTTCTCGTGACCAAACAGCACGACATGGCCAAGGTCATCAATCCAAAGTTACTTACGCGTTTTCATGCATTCATTTTGTTTTCGTATTATCGTAGGCCATTTTCAGGCTGCAGTCGGGACTAGACAAGCTAGAAAGTACGTCGCATATTGTGGCCAACATTGAAGAAGACTTGTCGAAAACGCTTGAGGAGGCGATGAAGAAGAAGGCAATTGCAGAAGAGATGGCTGACGTCGTTGCCGCCGACAAGCTGATTGTGGAGCAAGAGACGGAAAAAGCCAATGTCGAAGCTCAAAAGTGCGCCGTGATTCATGCAGACATGGCGGTCAAGAAGGCCGACACGGAAAGCGACTTGGCCGCTGCCCAGCCAATGGTACATACAGTATCACATGCAATATACATCCATAAGGAACCCCCATACCAACTCCATTCATCTAGGTGGACGCAGCCATGGCAGCATTGGACACGCTGAATCGCAAAGACTTGGGCAACTGCAAAACCATGTCCAAACCGCCCGCGGGCGTCGGCGACATTTTCGCAAGCGTTTTGGTGCTGTTTGCCGGTATCAACCCCGATGTGCCAGTGCAAAAGAACGGAAAAATCAAGGAAAAGGACCGCGCGTGGGAGAACTGCAAGAAAATTCTGCTCGCCAACGTCAACGGTCTCATCGACGAGCTCAAAAACTTCAAAAATCTCGTCGACACGAACGCCGTGCCCGAAGCCAACTGGAAAGAAATTCGGCCGCTGCTAGAATTGCCTCATTTCAACGTCGAGATCATTGAAAAGCGAAATTCGGCGGCGGCGGGGCTGTGTGCGTGGGTGATCAACATCGTGTTGTACTACGATGTGTTGGTGACCATCGAGCCCAAGCGCAAGGCGCTACAGGAAATCACAGACAAGTACACCGTCGCCAACGAAAAGCTCGCGGCAGTGCAGACAAAGGTACGATATCTGCCATGGCTAGCCAGAACTGCTCGAGCTGGTGGCATGATTAGGTCCAAGGACTGCAAGAACGTTTAACTAAATTAACAGCCGCCTACGAACAAACCAACGAAGACGTCAACGTGGCCATCGCGACGGTCGAGCGCGGAAAAATTCGCATGAATTTGGCCAAGCGGTTGACAGCGGCGCTGGGCAGTGAAAACGTCCGGTGGCAGCAAAACGTCGACGTGTTGAAGAAAGAAGCGGAAACCATCGTAAGAACAAATATGTTGGCAGACTACATTATAGACAAAGGACTAAAACACCGTTTTGCTTTTGGTTGGCTAGGTCGGAGATGTGCTCGTAGCAGCGGCGTTCGTGTCGTATGCAGGGCCGTTTACAAAACCGTACCGCGAACTTTTAGTGAATAGCCACTGGCGTCCGTTCTTGCTTGGGCTCAAGAAACCACTGGCGCTGCACGTAGACGCGACCCCCGTGTCCATGTTGACCCCCGCCACGGACGAAGCGGCTTGGGTCGGGTACGTCTTGCACATTGAGGAGGCTGACGGAGAGGTTCACTCATTTGAACACTTAGGTTTGGCCTTCCAAGCGACCGCGTGTCGATTGAAAATGGCACGATTGTGCAACATTGCAAACGATGGCCGTTGATGATCGACCCTCAATTGCAGGCCATCCATTGGCTGCGGGCAAAGGAAGCGCTTGTGGTGGTCCGACAGTACCAACCCAACCTGGTGTTGACACTCGAGGCAGCCATCGAAAACGGGCAGTCTCTGTTGCTGGAAAACATCGAAGACAAGATCGACCCCCTCCTTTGGCCGGTCATAAGCCGTTGCACGATGCACAAAGGTCTGGCTATAGTTTGACTTGAAATGCTCGAGACAAATATGAACGAATTCATCTCGTAGGACGTAAAGTTTGTTTAAAGTTGGGTGACAAGGTCATCGAATGGGCCCCCAGCTTTCGACTGTACTTGCATACGACCATGGCCAATCCACATTACGCCCCTGAAATCCAAGCAGAAACCACGTTGGTCAACTTTTCCGTGACCCCACATGGGTTGGAAGATCAATTGTTGTCGCTTGTGATTCGAAAGGTTCGTGAATCGACTGAATCGCATCTATCTGACAATTGGGTGGACAGGAATGGCCCAAGAAAGCAAAAGCAAGGACGGCGCTGATCCAGCAACAAAATCGGTTCAAGATCACGATGCAGGAATTGGAAGATAAAATTCTCAACAGCCTCGCCGACGCCGAAGGCGACGTCACGGAAAACGTGACGTTGATTGGCGATTTGGAAACCACCAAAGCCACCGCTGACGCGCTGTTTATCCAAGCCAAGAATGCCGCCGACATTGAACTTGTACCGTTTCACCTCCTTTTGCTCACGTAATAATGATATCCTTCTCTGGTGCAGGCCATCAACCAACTCAGCGCAAGGTACCAAGGCGTGGCGCGACGAGGGGCGCTGCTCTTCTTTGTGCTCAACAACTTGCACAAACTGCACGCGTACCATGTGTTCTCCCTCAATGCGTTCGTCGTTATGTTTCAACGGGGCATGGACAGTTCCAAGGGTCACGACGACGATAAAAAGCCCACTTCGGCCCTCTCGCGCTTTAAAGCTGTGGCAAAACGGGTGATTGTCAGCCAGCGGTTTCATTGGAACGTGGACGTGCTGCTCATGGACCGCATTCTGGAAGAAGCACATTTCGACATGAAAGCCATTCTGGACAGGTAACCAAACCAGCCTACGATTGTAACCTTGTACCTCTTCGTTTTGGCAACGTATATGCTGAAACGTCATTGTCGTTTGTAGTGCGCAAGAAGAAGTCCCTGACGAATCCGTGATTGCGCCGCGGTGTCTGAACTTGCAATCGAGCATCACCGAAGTCGTGTTTGACTACGTTCGTCGGGGGTTGTTTGAAAAAGACAAACTCGTCGTGGCCACTCAGTTGTGTCTGGCGATTCTGAAAGAACAAAACAAAATCTCGTCCACAGAAATATCGTTTGTACGAACCAGCTGTCCATGACATAGCATGTCCTTGGTTGACTAACAGGTGTTGATATTCTAGTTGACCACGAGTCCTGCCGCGGACGAGACGACGACGTGCACGACGGCGATTGGCATTCTGAATGAGTGGCTGCCAGAACTTGCTTGGTCCAAGCTGCGGAAACTAGAAGAACTCGTGCCGTTGCTCACGAACGAGTTCAAACTCGACGGCGACGAATGGAAAGACTGGTATCAATCCGATACACCGGAAAGCGACCCGATGCCTGGAAAAGCCCGCACTCCGTTGGTACAGTTGCTGTTGATCCGATCGCTTCGGCCAGACAGGTTGCTTGTGGCTCTGAGCACGTTTATTGAGTCGCACATGGGATCGTTTTTTATCCACCAGCCGCCGTTCGACTTGGAGAGCATTTATCAAGAGGCTTCGGCGTCGACACCTCTTTTCTTTATCTTATTTCCGGGCGTGGACCCGACCGCAGACATTGAACAGCTCGGGAAACGGTTTCAAATGACGGCGGACAGGGGTAATTTTGCGCTCATCTCGATGGGCCAAGGCCAAGAAGGACCAGCGGAGCGCACCCTCGAGAAGTTTGCAGCCGAGGGGTCGTGGATTGTGCTCCAGAACATCCATTTGATGCCTCGATGGCTGCCCCAACTCACCCGAATTTTGGACCAGTGCAGCCACACGGCGGATACCAACTTTCGGTGCTTCTTGTCGGCGGAAGCTCCGGGCTTGTCTACGGTCACCAATATCCCCGAGACGCTGCTCCAAGTGTGCATCAAGGTGGCGAATGAAGCGCCCGCCGATTTGAAAAGCAATCTCAGTCGCGCGTGGGCGTCTTTTTCGTTGAAAACCATCGAAACCAGCTTGAAACCGAGCGAATACCAAGGGTGTTTGTTTGCCCTGTGCTTTTACCATGCCGTGATTTTGGGGCGAAAGCGGTTTGGATGTCAAGGCTGGAGTCGTCCGTATAGTTTCAACCAAGGCGACCTCACCCTTTGTGCCGATGTGCTGCGACGGTAACGTTAAGTTGAAAATTGATATTTTTGTCCGAGTTGTCTGCCTAGAAAATGATATTTATCTGAGTCTGTTGAAAACGTGACATTTATCAGAGTCTAACATCGGAAACCTGCCTGATCTGCATCTGAGTCTGTTGGAAATGATATGTATCTGAACCTGTGTCGATACGTAGGTACATGGACAAAACCCTGGACGACAAGCTTCCGTGGGACGACTTGCGGTACATTTTTGGGGAAATTATGTATGGTGGGCACATCACCGACTTTTGGGACCGCTTGACGAATAAAACGTACTTGGAAGTGTTGTTCAAGGAGGACGTGCTCAAGTCCAAGGATCTGATGCCAGGGCTAGCTGCACCTGATCCGTATTTGTTTACGTATTCCAAGTATGCCGCGTTCATCGACACGAGTTTGCCCGTGGAAACCCCCTCGATCTTTGGGTTGCACCCCAACACGGAGATTCAGACCATGACAAACGCGTGCAGCGATTTGTTTCTGAATTTGCAACGGGTGGGCAGTGCTATGCTCGGGATTGCCACGTCGTCGAATCAACACAATCCTGCGATTTCCAACAAAGCAGCCATTGTCCAAAGCCTCACGAGTCAACTGCCCAGCGACTTTGCCCTTTCCTCCCTACAAGAGCAAGCCCAGCCCATGTTGGAGCAAGGCCATTCCACGGCGCCGTATGTGGTCGTAGCCTTGCAAGAATGTACCCGCATGAACACGTTGCTTCAAGTCATGCGGCAGTCATTGAACGACTTGATCAAAGGGATGAATGGCCAGCTCAACATGACCGATGCCATGGAAGAGCTCTTGGAAGCCATGTCGTTGCAGCAAGTACCTGGTCGCAACCCACTCCATAGTTGCTCGTGGGAACGGTATGAACAACATAAACCAAACAACAATGTGACGTAGAAATGGGGGTTCTAGGTACGCTTGGGCGTCCCGCAAGTCGCTGCAAGTGTGGTTTGCCGATTTGTTGGAGCGCGTGGCGTTCCTCACAGCATGGGTCACAGACTGGACCCTTCCCACGTCCATGTGGCTGTCTGGCTTGTTCAATCCTGCCGCATTCCTCACTGCCGTCAAGCAAGTCACGGCGCGGAATCTGGACTTTCCGCTCGACAACATGACCATTGAAACGCATATTCTGAACACGACCGCGGTGACTAGTGCCGCCACAAAGGGCTTCTTTGTCCACGGGTTGTATCTTGAAGGGGCGCGATGGTTTCTCAGCGAAGACGCCGACGAGCTGCAAGCCCACTCGTACACGATCGACGACCTGGACCACCCGTGTGCTGGCTATCTGAGTGACGCCGTGCCCAAGGAGGTGACGAGTCTCATGCCCGTCGTCTATATCCGCGCGGTGTCGATCAAAGAAGACTGGGAGGCGACTGCCACCGGATACTTTCGCCACGACACGTCCGTGTACGAATGCCCCGTGTACATGACGTCGCAACGAGGTCCGACGTTTGTGTTTTTGGCTACGTTGAGCACCAAGGTGGCCAAGGCCAAATGGATCATGGCAGGGGTGGCGCTTCTGCTGCAAAAGGAAGGATAACAACTAAAACGAATCAAGCAATGAACTACTACGTACTACTGAATAACTTGAATAATTGGGTCTATTAAACTTGCCGCGCATAAAGGGGGCGAAACGGCGCCGATGCTAGTGGTTGTCGGGGGGGAGGGGGGCTCATGGAATGAAAAACCAATGCGCTCAAGACTGGACAAACGCAGCGTACTTGCTCACAACGTTGGACACGTTCTCCGAACGAACAGCGTCACAGTACTCGTCGACCAACTGCACGGGCATGCTGATCGTGGCGAAATACGCACGCAATGCATGGATCAAGTCCTCCCGCAAGGCCGAGCCGTAGATGGCCACTTGCAGCTTGGCCACATCGCGCAGCACGATGAGGCTCTGGGCATCTCGGGCGTTAAATTCTTTGGTGTGCACGACTTGAAACAACAGCGGCAGCACGTCTTGAAGCAGAAAGAGGCGCACGTGGTCGCGGTGGTCGGCCAGAAGGTTGGCGTTTTCTTTGAACACGTGCTCGACCAAGTTCTGGCAAAAGGTCGAAACTGCCCGAATGATGTGCAGCTCCATGCTGAACCCGTCCAGGATCAGCTGAAACACCTGGGGCAGCGATGCGGCATTCGTGGGGGAGCCCAATACCCCCGTGAGGCGGTGCTGGACGACGTTCATCAGGAACGAGTACAGGTACTTTTGGGCGGTGGCTTTTTCCGTGGCATTGGTCTGGTCGGATAAGATCAACTGCACCATGCGCTGCAAGAACGGAAGCGCGTTCCGGTCGAGGACGTTGTAGAAGTCTGGCACGGTTTTGTACTGGATGATGAGCTGGTTCATCAGCTGGACGACTTCGACCACGTCGTTCGCTTCGCAGCACTGCATGAGCACGGCCAAGACGTCAGCCCGTGACAAAAACACGGCCGGATCCAGCAGAATCACCAGCCGATGCAGAGTGATGATCACTTTGCTGCGCACAATGTCACTGGTGCGGTACGCCAGCAGCACACTGGCCGCAGCCGACAACGTCGTGGAGAAGATCGCTTGCGTCTGGCGACTCTTGAAGCCCTTGAGGATGTGGGTCATGGCGTTCAGGACGGACGCCAGATGGACGCTGATCTCGGCGGATGGCGGCTGGCGCAGACACTGGTCCAGCTGCGCGAGCTGGGGGGTGAGCACGATTTCCACGTACTGCCACTTGAGCTGGTTGTCGGCGGCAGGCATCGATCCAATCAGAAACCCCGTGAGTTCAAATAAATACAATTGATCCTCGAGGGTGAGGCCGTCGGCTTTCGCGGCGGCGGCCGACGCGTCCGTGCCCGGCACCACCAAGTGGGGTTCAATCGCTTGCAAGAGCTGCGACATGTGGGGATGCACGGCACTTCCGAGCGACTTCAGAAGGCGCAGGACCAAATAACACGACCGGGAGCGCACAGTTGGATGGAGGTGTCCGACGCCGGCCGACCCGAAGATGCGCTGCAGCAGCAACAGCAACAAGTTCGAGTCGATGCGAAGAAGGGTGCTATAGCGCGTCGTGATCTCGTAATACATGCACAGGGTGCGGTAGTGGAACGCGGGCAAGTTGAGATGCGGCGCCAGAAACGCAGTGTGAATCGCCACGACCAACTGCATGAAGGGTCCTTGGGGGTCATCGTACTGCTGGGGGAATTCGACCCCCGTGAGCCCCTCCTTGAAGTGATACACGAGCGCCAAGCACGCTTCCAGGTCGCGGTGGTCCATCGTGCGGAGATTTTGCAGCGCGTCTTGGAGCAACGTGGCAATGTACTGCAAGATCACATCGGGTCGCATCCGTGTCAAATTGACATATATGGAGCGTAGTTGGCGGCGGTAGTCTTCGAATTCGGCGTCGTCCACCTGGTCGGCTTCGTCCGGGTACCGCATTTGCCGGTAAATACCATGGAGCCACGGACTGAGATACTGCGACGGCTGGAACACGTCTTGTGGACGTTCGCTTCGCAAGAGGCCCGTGAGTGCATTCACCACTTCAAGCACTTCCTGCGATACATCGGTACTGTCGTGGGCAAACAAGAACCACGTGATGGGCATGAGCGATGCCAGCATCGCACTTGCTGCTTGGTATCGGTCCTGGTCGTTGGTTTGCCGGAATGAATCGATGCACATGATGAGTTCCAGTCCCACCGTGTTGACCACTTCGCCAATCTCTTCGCACACGTCGTCGTCGTCATGTAGCACGGACTGCCTCAACGCAGTGAGCACCGGCACGAGGTCCAGCGACGTGTACAGCGCCAGCTTCTTGTCGGGCTGCATGCCTTTGGCCACAACTTGGTTAAGACAGTTGGCCGCGCGGCATCGAAGCGCGTCGAAATGCGACAACGTGTGGTACAACAGCGGCACGAACCGCATCACAAGGGCAATGTCGACCCATTGAATGTACTTTTGGAGAGTTTCTAGCCCCGCCAACGACAAGGCCAAGAGATGACCGTCGCTTTGGTCGTATGCCGTCAGGACGTTGTAAATCACGTCAAACGACTGAGCGATGCAGCTGGTCGGGCCATCGCGCATCGCGTCCTTGATCTTCATATTGTGGCTGGCGTATTCGGCCCCGTAGCGGGTCGAGTCGAACTCGACAATCTCTTCGTACGTAGCATTCAAGATGCAAAAGTACATCTCCACCATGAACGGACCACGCGGGAGCAACGCCAACAAGTCGTGGAAGGCCGAGCCCCATGCGTCGGGGTAGTCGCGGCGAATCTATCATCCATGCATGAGACGATATCTTGGAGTTGAAGGTGATGACGGTACAGTACCAGAAGAGCGATCACGACAGCGAGTTTGGTTTTCACAAACGACGGTAAGCTGTCCTGCACCTGCAACCACGCCAACAGCTTGGTGCGGATATGAAGGGACATGTTGTACGTTAGCTGGGTATGCAACGCAGAGCCTTCCGTCAGGTACTCTTGCAACGCCTGCAGCGAGTAGAACTTGACCTCGTCGTGCGACGATACCTCAAACAGTTGCAGGAACAACTGGTAGCTCCTTTGCTTGGCGACGAGGCAGTACAGCTCCGCCTCCTCCTTGATCTTCTGCGACTCGGCATCGTTCAGACTAGCGCCTGCGTACTGGAAGGCGTACAACACAGCTCGCTCCAAGTCGGTCACATTCACCTGCTGCTGCGCCGCCATTAAGTCAACGGTGCTGGTCGATGATGTGCTGTCAATTCCCTGGTGGTGACCACGATGTCTTGAATGGCCCAATCACATTCGTGGAGGGAAGTTCTCGATATCTGGTTGGTAAAACTGCTTCTTTGAATACCCTCTGAGACGCAATACTGCGCAATCTATAATGTTTGATCTTCCTTCTTGCAGAAAGCGATGTAGATTTCTACCAAGTCAATGACGCTGAAGCAATAGGGTCGCTCCTTGTATTCATTCGTTACTTGTCGCCTAACGTTACAATAAGGTAGGTCAAAGTTTTGCGCACTGAGAAGTCACCGCCTTGGAACATTTGATGATTGAAATAATATCCTTATTGTACGAGTATTTTAGCCAATCGTTGAATAGTAAAACTATTTACAGTGGATATTTGATTGTGACATGGTGATTGGTTAAAAGGATGAGTATTTTCATTGTTCAAGCAACATGCTTGGAGTCGATGCGATCGCGGACAGCGGTCTGCGGCAATGCAAGTCGTGGACCGATGTACAGCAGGTTCTCCAGCGCATGCACGAGAATGTTCTTTATGCTCCGAGATCTTCTGGCATTTTCATCGAAGTGTGGGCAGCCACAGCGAAGAACGCCGTGTTGTGGGCGTTCAACCAGGCTCCACCTGCACTAACAGTCATCCAAGCACAAGCGATGTTGCATGGAGTCTTGCGTGACATGCATCAGCACCTCCTAGGTGGTGAATACCTCCGCAAAGGACAGCCAGAACCACATCACGCAACTACGTATTACGTGGGTGTCCTTGAGAAGCTCGTCCAAGTCGCGCCGACGTCGTCCGTGGAAGCATTTGGCATTGTCCTCGCCTACTGCTACGTCCATGGGTCGTTGCTAGACGAGGCAACTTCCGTCACAAATGTGTTGTCATCGATGGCCTCGGTGCAACGCGACAGGTACAACTCAACTCCATCAAATGTCCCATCTAAGTGAGTTGCATTACCTAGACTTAAAGTGGTCAAAGGTTGGATAGCTCTCCGACAGAACGACCTTGGCTCGGCCGTGTCACTGCTTCAAGCCAACGGCGGTAAGAATGTTGCCACATGCGTCCACCTCCCTTTATCCGTCATTCCGTCCCTCGTTCACGTAGCGATATCCACCACCACGCCATTGCAAGGATTTTGGCTTGCATATTCGTGGGTACATCAACGAACGCGCCACAATATACCCCTACACACCCCGTCGTATCCGTCCACGGCCGTCTCGTCCGACGAGATCTGGACCCTTCTCGAGACCGCCATGGCAGGCGACATTCGACCCATCGTGTGCCTCAACATGCAGGCGTGGCTTCTGACCCAACACCGCATTGTTGTCGGCGCTGCGGAGGACGTTACAGCTGGCGACTGCTTGGCGAAGGCCATTGCGCTGGACTATGACCAGGGAGAGAAAAGCACCAACCTGTCGCTGTTCAACTACGCGATGCTGCTTGGACGACTGGGCAAGTGGACTGATATGCAGCAAGTGCTCCAGTACTGCCTCGACGACATACACGTCGGTCCTTCCACAACCCAAACAACAAGCCCCGCGCCTCAAGAAAGCGCCTGGTCAATATCCGTGCGTCCCGTAGCATCTCCGTTAACATTGGCCACTGTGCAAGCCTACATGGCCCGCACCTGCATTCAATCTCGTACGTGTGTATATATTATTATCTCATAGTAGAAGTACTCTAGTACGTGTTTGATGTGTGTAGAGGATTACAGCACGGCTCGCGTGATGTTTCAGCGACTGGAATTGGCGGCCACGGACAGGGTTTCTATTGGTCCTTTTCAGGTTCAACTGCATATAATATCATGATATAAACCACAACTAACCCCAACCCATGCATTTTTCTAGCTGTCGAGTTTAGTTCGAGACCACGTGTACGTGCTATTGGAGGTAGGTACGTTGCCATTTTCGTCCAACGCCATCCTTGCCTTGTGTGTAGGTAAACGCACACCGAGAGGCGTTGGGGGTGTGCGATGCCGCTCTCCAACGCTACCAGGGGGACCCAGTGCTGCTACTGTACAAAGCCGACGCCCTCTTTTGTCTGGAGCAAGTTCAAGAATGTGACTGGACACTGCAGCAGCTCGATACGGCGCTGTCGGGTGAAGACGATGACGAAGCCCCGAACGACTTGTATGCGCAGGTGCTGAACAACCAGGCGCTAGTCCTGGCCTGCCACGGCCGTACGGACGACGCCCTGCGAAAACTGTACGACTGTCGACGGCGGTTTCCAACATGTGCGCACGCCTTGCTCAATTTGACAGTGCTGCTGTGGCGCCAGGGTAAACAAGTCGCGGCATGTACAACTTGGCTCGCCGGTCGACAGATCGTCCACAGCAGTCGTACCTCGGCCGACGCAACGACACCGCCCACGTCGCACGTCCCCGCTGGACAGCAAGGTCAGATTTGTCCCCAACAAATCGCGGCTTTGGATCGCATGGTGGACATGTTCTGGGCGGACGACGGCCGAATGCGCGCCATCAAGCAGTCCCTTCAAGTGGTTGAGCATTACACCAGCATCTGTGGCCATGAAAGTAGTTCTGGCAATGCACCACTTAACACCCCTAATTAACAATCCCCACGACAGCTCACATGCGAATTGACGAAATATATGGATGTCAACTTGACATCCACAAGTCATAATGCGTGGACAAGCTATATGATTGTGAAATGCGTGGGTTGTCGACAACGCTAGTATCACAACCCCGTTCGTGGGGTCAGATTGGTGTCACGAGGTGAAAATGATTTGACCATTGCATCAAACGTCTTGACAACTGTTTATGACATTGAACTCACTGTCACACATGTAGTGAGTCATCCGGGTTTTGACGGTTACATGTCGAGGTAATGTAACCGTTTGCGGTCGTTTGCCCGTTTCACATCGTAGAAGGGGTGTTATTGAGCCTCCGACATGGCCACGCCCGGCCCACCTGTGCCCAACCTGTCGCTTCCTACGGTGACATTGCCTTCACCGACAGACGAGAGCATGGACGATAGACCTTCGTCCAAGGAACACCATGTTGACCACGAGAAGCAGCAGCATCAACTCCAACATCACCACCACCACGACAACCACATTGCGGCAGAGCCAAAGGGGTACTGGGCGGAATGGCAGACTCGGGCTGGCACGGTGTCGCTGCTGTTTTCGCTACTCATGCAGCTATCGTACGTGGCGTTCCCAGCGTACAACTTTTCACTGGCGATTTGGGCGACGGTGCATCCGTTCTCGAACCGCCACACCAAGACAAACGTGCTGTTTGTGTCGGTGATGCTGCTGTCCTGCGGCACGGACGTCGTCTGGAGTAGTCTGTGGACGTCCGGCGCCGTGTTCTACGATATGCTGTGTTCGCCAGCTCAAATTGGCATACTGCACTGCGACGGGTTGCAGAGTTACCCCGGGTGTGCCACGAATCGTTTTGTGATGGTGCTGTTTGTGGCCAACATTGCGACGAAACTATGGATCGCCATTTCGATATGGAAGGTAAGGTCTAAGTTAGGTCATGCAAACCAGGGAGTTAGTTGGTATGATATCCTGCGTTATTGTGACGATACGGTAGGCTGTGGCTGTGGCCAAGCCCGAAGTTGTACCCACGGCAGAAGCGATGCACCTTCCACCGCCTCCTGGAACGAATATCTCGGACGCCCCCACCGCTATCCCAGTCGAATAGTGATCATTTTGTGAATTCATATACTAGGTCGTAATTATCGCAGGTTGCTGCTCTACAATCCTGGAATGTGCTAAGCTACCAACATAACGTGGTGTTTTATTTACATGTATCCTATTCGTCACACAAAATCGAGGAGTAGGTTGATTTCCTCTTGGATTTCTTCCGTGTCGTCGTCGTATGAGGCTTCGAGAAGGGTCGATCGCGGGCTCACAATCTCTTGAATGTGCTCTTCAATGACATCGCTAGTGTCCGTTGTGTTTGGTTTCTTGTCGACAGAGTCCGTACTTCTGTCGCCCCGTGTCAAAGTCGAGTCGCACGACGGATCGTTGTTTGTACGCGGGGGCGAGGGAGGC
>NW_009798267.1:1234492-1288849 GCF_000520075.1 Aphanomyces astaci | reverse complement strand
TTGACCCCGACGACGGGATGGAGTGTGCTACTCCGGAGGTTTATCCCAAAACCTCCGTTGAGGACGAAGCGGAGCGCCGCCGCACGAAGCAGGGCACCGTTCAGGCCATTCTGACGGCCAAGGCGGCGGAGACGCGCGGGCGTGCGCCCGCTGAAGCGATGCGACTGGCCAAACACATTGATATGTTCCGTGAAGACTTGGGCGATGACCACACCAAGACAAACGTGCTGTTTGTGTCGGTGATGCTGCTGTCCTGCGGCGGCACGGACGTCGTCTGGAGTAGTCTGTGGACGTCCGGCGCCGTGTTCTACGATATGCTGTGTTCGCCAGCTCAAATTGGCATACTGCACTGCGACGGGTTGCAGAGTTACCCCGGGTGTGCCACGAATCGTTTTGTGATGGTGCTGTTTGTGGCCAACATTGCGACGAAACTATGGATCGCCATTTCGATATGGAAGGTAAGGTCTAAGTTCGGTCATGCAAACCAGGGAGTTAGTTGGTCATGATGAAATGATATCCTGCGTTATTGTGACGATACGGTAGGCTGTGGCTGTGGCCAAGCCCGAAGTTGTACCCACGGCAGAAGCGATGCACCTTTCACCGCCTCCTGGAACGAATATCCCGGACGCCCCCACCGCCATCCCAGTCGAATAGTGCTCATTTTGTGCATTCATATACTAGCTCGTAATGATCGCAGGTTGCTGCTCTACAATCCTGGAATGTGTTAAGCTACCAACATAACGTGGTGTTTTATTTACATGTATCCTATTCGTCACACAAAATCGAGGAGTAGGTTGATTTCCTCTTGGATTTCTTCCGTGTCGTCGTCGTATGAGGCTTCGAGAAGGGTCGATCGCGGGCTCACAATCTCTTGAATGTGCTCTTCAATGACATCGCTAGTGTCCGTTGTGTTTGGTTTCTTGTCGACAGAGTCCGTACTTCTGTCGCCCCGTGTCAAAGTCGAGTCGCACGACGGATCGTTGTTTGTACGCGGGGGCGAGGGAGGCTGGGGCTGCCCGTCCGTGGCTTGGGTCTTGGACAATCGCACTTTCGTCGTCGTCGTGGTTGTTGGCTGGTTCGCCTCGAGCGTTGAGGGGGGGTCTTCGGAGATCGAGTCGAGTACGTTCAGGGGGGGCGGCTTGTTGCTGGACGCCTTGGATTTCTTCTTCTTGACCGGGCTGTGCGACGAAGAAGACGTCCCAGACGACGACATGATCAACTCGTTGTGTTTAGGTTTGTGAGGCTCGAAGGTGGCACCCACCTCGAACGGACTTTGGAGTCTGTCGCTAGCCACAAGCGACACGAGGCCGTGGTGAGTGCACACGTTCACAAACGCTTGAATTGAGATCGAAAATGCCTTTGTGGTGTGGTGGTCGCTATCTATCAGCGCTTCTCGAAACATTCGCAAGAGCCGACGATCGGAAAACTGAGGCGGTACACGGGGGCGTAAAATCGCGCAGAACTCGGGGAACGATAGCACGCCGTCGTGGTTTGCATCGCCCTACGACGTACACATACATACGCGTATAATCCGTCTGGGTATTCTCATAGTGGACATACCGACACAAACATCGCCGTGAGGTCGTCGTCGAGTTCCTTGTTTCGTAGTTGGAGTACATCCATGATGAGCTCCAGTACCTACAACCATCAACCGCTCACGCATGAGTCACTAAAACTGTATCGTACATTATACGACAGAATGTACCAGGTACACGTTGACCACGACCACGGGGATCTCGCGGCGACTCACTCCGTCGTCCGAACTTTGTTTGTCCGGAGAAGCAGTAGAATCCGCCGACAACGCCAGCATCGACTGGCGCATGCTCGCTCGAACGGTGAGGCGCTGCCCCGTCGCATCCGAGATGGCTCGACCTGCGTATATAGCCGAATTGTACTCGAGCTATTTGTGGTTGAAGCTGGATATTAGACAAGCGTGCATCAAGAAGGCACATTCACACGTACTTGGCGGCAGTACATGCGAAGTTTGTCTTCGGGGAGATGGCCGAGATACCATTTCAACACGTCGACGGCATACTCGAGGGGCATCCACCGTTTGATTCCGTCCACACAAATGACGTGGGACGTGCCTTCGGTCGGGTGGTGAAACGCGCGGTGGCTAAGCCCATGATGACCTTTGCATCAGAATGCAAAGAGATTGCACATGGACATACCGGGCATGCAAGTACACCCGCAGGTAGTTTTGGTTCAAAGTACATCGCTTAGGCAATCCAATTTGCCCCATTTCCACTTTAGACATGGACGCTTTCACGTCGTCATGGGGATCGATGGGTTTCGACCCCTTGCAAGGCGATGGGGAGGTGGGGTATGATTCAGACGATGTCGATGGTGGGTGCAGGAATTGCATAAACCGAGCAAACATGCACAACATGGACGAGCCACGGTACAGTGCTTTCACGGAAATGAGCAGGCGGTACAACTCGACTTCGGCCTTTTGTCTGCCCGAGCAAATGCGGAGGAAATGACCGGTCACAAATTCATGCAGCGGCTCGTAGCCCACGCCGTCGCCTTCGTCGTGGCAGTCTGCGAGCAACTTGGCGTCGTAGATGGCCTCCACACGATCCATGGTCGCCGGCAGCGTGTAGTACTTAAACGCCATGACCGTTCGAGGCAAGTGCGTGAGGAACTGCTGGAGGACAAGGGGCAGCTGCCACTCGGAAGCCACGGCCGCCTGCCATCGCTTTCGCATCGCCTTGACGTCCCACACTTCGGCGTACTAATATCACACCGGCAAGTGCAATCAATATAAGGCCATTGAACCAACTACGCCAAGTTTTCACGTTGTCTCTTTCCAGAAACCAGAATAGACCATTGTAGCCAATCAACAATTAGCATATTCCAGATGAACCAATGGGAACACTTCACGTTCTGTCGGTTGTACGAACCGCTTTGTCCGTGTCCGAGTGCGGTTTGGGGCGGCCGTGGCACAGTTTGCATTGGACAAATGCATCGAATCGCCGCCAAGCCATGCGCACCCGCGCGAGTTTGGACACGCATGTGGGCACGCCATCCTAGAAGTCCATGTTGGACTAGTGTTCATGCAATGTGGCGATTCGGAGGAGGACTCATAGTAGTAGTTAGCTTAGTAGTCGTACTTGAATGTCCCAGACACCGTCGTCGTCGACTTGGGTCTGGGTGGTGGCGACGGACGTGGCCGACGGTGTACTAGACTGGCCGAAAGCAGCATTCGACGACAACAAGAGATGTTCCAACCGGTCGTCTTCCTGTGCTTCATCATTCTCCCGACGGGCCTCCTCCAGTTGTTTTAGAAGCTGTTCTTTCAACACTCTATACAGTCAAGATTGGGTTTTAGCTAGATGAAGTACAAGTCAGTGTAATATGTACCTAGACTGCTCAACGACCCTAGCCTGTTCTGCGTGGTGCTGCATGCAATACATGTCATTCACACTCACGAGATGTCACCAAATGCCCATCTCGAAATATCGACATACGTGGTGTTCGAGGAGGCGATTTTGCACGTCCATTTGCACTTGTTTTTTCTAGGCATCCACACTTGAGCTAGTAACTACTAGTGTACTACTAGTAGTCTAGTAATGTCGTTACCCAAAGGTCTTGTTCTCGTTTTCGCAAGTGCAGCTCTCGCTTTTCATAGTCCAACCGGTCCATTTTCAATTCCCGATATTCGTCTTGCTACGAATCAAAAACACCATCATGTGTGCTCGTCACGTGAACCCTGACAGGTTTTTTAAGCGATTGTCGCAGTACATAATAGTACCATTGCTCGCCATGTACTTTCGTCTTGCTTCAAGCTCAAGTTCTACCCATCGTTTGAGTTAGTTAAATCAACAACAATCTATGCAAACAGTGAATAGTACCACCACCACCTACTATACTAGTAACGTTAGTACCTGGAACTCCAAGTCGTGAATCTGCACGCGGTGAGACTTCAACAGGATTTCCTTTGCCTCGATATGATGGGTCAATACTCGAATGGTTTCTTCGAGCTCCTCGACTTTGGTGTTTAGTGCAAGCGTGGTCTTGCGCTGGTGGTGCCGCTCCTCGGCGTGCTCTTGGCGATACTTGTAGTAAAACCGAAGCGATTCCTCGAGCACTTTCTCAAACACCGCCAAGTAGGTCGTTTCCAGCTTCAGCAGCACTTTGCCCAGCTCTTTGCGGTGGGCTAGCACAAGCTGCGCCACTTGGTGGAATTGTTTGGACAGTTCTTGGATGCTTTGTACCTAAGTAGTTAGTATGCAACCTATCTTTCTAGTATACCGAATGGTCAAAGTAGAAACGTGGTAGCTGGACAAACAACGTACGGCTAGCAGCAATTCGCGACCAGTTTGAATGTGTGCAATCTCGGCGACTTGGGTGGCTCCGTCGCCCACTACTGACGCAGGCAGGTAGCGTCCAGTCACCCTGTGGAGCAAGGCATTTGTATACGCAAACAACTGCGGGTTTTCTGGGAGGCTGCTGTGGTTGTCACTGGTGGTGTTTGATTCGTTCAAGAAGTTCGTTGTGGCCTTTTCCGGCTTGTGTTGTTTGTTCGTTGCTTTCGAGTGATCATGCTGCAGCATCTTATTTAGGGCTGCATGTAGCGGCGACTCGATCGGGAATCCATTCTTTAGCGGCGGCGGCAGCACCGGCGCCGACCTCGTCTGGTCCGCGCCTCGCTTCATGAGTAACGGTTGTGTAACTGCTGTAACCGATGCAACTACCAAACCAAAACAGTTTCAAAATGTACGACGACTCTCGGTATTAAAATTACTAAGCAAAGCGACAAGGAATGGCTTCTACTTTTTGACTTCGTTCACATACGGCCCGTTGGTCAAGACGGCTTCGGCGTTGTCGAACGTGGTCTTGGCAATGTTGTCGAGCGCTTCCTTGGTAAAGTACGCTTGGTGGCCCGTGATCAGCACGTTCGGGAACGTAAACAGCTTGGTAAACTGTTCGTCCGCTAGGATTTCCCCCGAATGGTCTTCGTAAAAGATGTCGTTCTCGCCTAAGAATTAACGCAAAAAGTGAGCACGAACATGGACAAACAGCGACATGTTATTAGAGTACCTTCAAACACATCGAGTGCCAACGATCCAATATGACCCGTCTTGAGGCCTTGGAGGATCGCCGTCGTGTTCAAGAGACCGCCGCGGCTCGTGTTGATGAGCATCACACCTACAAGAAGAAACAAAACAGTATAAGTATATATATAATAGTTCTACCAAATATCAAACGATGCGAGTATGTATGCTCACAGTACCTTTCTTCATTTGGCGAATTGTGTACTCGTTGATCATGTACTTGGTGGTGGGGAAGAGGGGGCAGTGGAGCGAAATGATGTCGGACGTTTCCAGCAACTGGTCCAACGTGACGTACTTAATGCCAAGGGCCTTGGCTTCGTCGCTCTCGTACACGTCGTGGGCAATGACATTGCACCCAAAGCCCAGACAAATCTTGCCAAAGAGGACGCCGATTTTGCCAGTGCCAATGACTCCCACAGTCTTGCCGTGCAGGTCAAACCCGAGCAAGCCTACATGAAACCTCAAATTGAGTACTTTGGACTTGATCCAGAAATTAGGTAGTACTACTGCTTAGGTACCTTGGAGGTTGAAGTTGAATTCGCGGGTGCGGTTGTACGCGCGGTGGTACTTGCGGTTCAGCGTCATCATCAAGCCCGCCGCGTGTTCTGCGACAGCGTACGGCGAGTACGCGGGGACGCGAAGGACGGGCAGACCGACCTCCTTGGCCGTTGGCAGGTCTACCATGTCGAAACCAGCGCATCGGAGGAGCAGTGCCTTCACCCCAAGCGACGCCAGCTAATAATTCGACCTCCACGGTTAGAAATATATGTTTCGAGTCGATAGATTTAAAAAATTACCTTGCGGATCACGGCTTCGTTGGCCGTGTCGTTGACGAAGATTACGACGGCGTCGCTGCCATCAGCCAACAAGGCGGTCTCGGGCTTGAGGCGATGGGAAAAGAATCTAATATTGAGGATGAGTTCTAGAATCAATATGTGGAACACAACTAGGCTACGTACTGCAGCTCGTGCTTGAGTCCGAGGGTCTCGTGCATGGCGATGATGGACTCCTTGTCGTACTTGCGGACGGAGAAGAAGGAGATTTTCATGGTGGTGGCGGGTGGGGGGATGCAGGGAAGTTTGCAAATGAGAAAGGTGATGTGCGTGACACGGGCGGCCACCACAAGATCAATCCCTCCACGGATTTACTTGTTTATCACCCCAAGATACTGTCTTTGATGGGGCGCATAACATGACAATTGCATGTTTATGTGGTCTATGAGTTCGTGACCTTACATTTCGATTTCACATTGATAACCGTCTTAAATGTTACAGTATATATCTACTATGTATACTATACACATAAACCAGATATAAAAAAGTCTGAAAATGGACTCACATTATGGTTTTGAGGGAATGTGACAGTCTCGTAAATCACTTTTGCAGGTAGTGGACACTTCAGGACGTGATCAAAACGTGTTGGAAACGCGTGGTGGCAATCTGAAATTCGTGTTTTTAACGCCTGGTCAACATCCACCCCACCACTGTCAAAAACTATATCCGTATCCGAAACTTGAACTACTAATAGTATGCATGTAGTAGTACTAGAAATGAGTACTAGCAGTAAATTAGATTTCTAGTACTACTAAGCAGTCTACATCCGGATGTTTCGGCATATAACCGGATCGTTCGTTCTTGAACTTCACAGCACATCCATCGCGCGGCCATGAACTTGCGCCAACGCAGCGTCCTTCAACTGTACCAGAACCTGGTCAAGGACAAGGCGCTACGACCAGACACTGCTCAGCAAGTGATTGCTGTCCAGCTGGACAAGCTCCAGCGGCGCCTTGAGAACTACGACCTGCCAACCAATGTAGGGCAGCCACGCACTGCAACATCTTTGTGACTGGACCATGCGGCGTGCATAGGTCAAGGAACCGACAAAGGTTCCTCGTGGGCTATACATCCATGGTCAAGTGGGCACTGGCAAGTCAATGCTAATGGATATGTTCTACTCGAACTTGGACAACAAGAAGCGGCGCGTGCACTTCCACGCGTTTCTGTTAGACGTGCACCGTCGCATTCACAAGCGCAAGCAGGAACACCTTGAAACATATGGCCGTTCCATGCACATCGAACTGCAGCCGGAGCGAGACATCATCGGCACGATTGCCAAAGAGATCGCCACTGAAAGCCCCGTTCTGTGCTTCGACGAATTCCAAGTAATGTTACGCATGGTTTCAGAGCAATTTTTGATGTCGGCGACAACGGCATCGTCGTAGGTCATTGACATTGCCGATGCCATGATCATGCGCAAGTTCTTTAGCGTGCTCTTCCAACAAGGAACTGTCATGGTGGCCACCTCCAACACCCATCCCCAGGTTTGGAAGAACCTCAACTATCCACCCCTGCATTCTCACAATGTTCGGTAGAATTTGTACCCCGATGGTGTCAACCGTGAATACTTTGTGCCATTCTTGGAGCTCTTGCAGCAACACACGAAGGTTCTGTCAGTGGACTCGACCACGGACCACCGCCGCCACGACGCGGCAAGTCGAACCTCTTGTTGGCAACATGCTGATTGTCCTCTTATGATGTAGCCGATGGACGACGCGTACTTTTACCCCATAACACCTCAAGTGCAAACACAAGTGCTAGCTATCGTCGACGAATTGCTTCAAGGCGGACCTCCCCTGGTACTCGAGACGATTCCAGTCATGATGGGGCGAAGCTTGCAAGTGATGGGGCAAGGCGACGTGTGCGTCGTCGAGTTTGCAGCGCTATGTAACACGGACAAGGGCGCTGCCGACTACAAAGCACTGAGCGAACGCTTTCGGGTCGTCGTTCTAACTAACATTCCCCAGCTGACATTGGCCATGCACAACCAAGTCAGTTTGCTGCTAGTGCATGTATTGCGATGGAAATTGTTATAAGCGCTGTGTGGATTTGTTGGTAGGCGCGCCGCTTCATCACGCTTTTGGACGAGTTGTACGAGCACAAAGTCCGGCTCATATCCACAGCTGCGGTAGCGCCCGATGCGCTGTTTCAGTTTGACGCACACGTCAAAGTGCCCGTGCCACTGTCGCTAGCGTCAAAGCAAGCCGCGCTCCACGACTTGCAAGCCAATCATATCAAGCCATTTACGTCGTGGGACGGTCCCGTGGCCCACGATCCTGCCACGGCATCGGATGGCGAAGAAGTGAAAAACATGAGCTCCATGACCGACCTCATGTACGCGTGCAAGCGCGCCGTGTCGCGGCTGCACGAAATGCAAACGTTCAAGTACCAAACCCTCGCTGCTTCGTCCAACGTTCAAAACACCAAAGTCCATAAGTAGGACCTTAAACTCAACGAAGTGTACAGTAGTGGGACGAGTTAACGCTATGGGCAAAACGTCACGACAAACACTTCGTCGTCGGGGCAATCCTTCATCTTGAGATCGTCAAACGGATACAAGTACGCGTCGGGGCATTCGGCGCGGGTACACGTGACCTTGTGGCAGTTGCCTTTTTGGGCGTTGCCGTCGTACTTTGTCGGAAGGACCGACACAGGGATGTTGTAGCCCTTGGCGCCGCCCGAATTCCGGACGCAGTCGGCATAACTCATGCCGTTGCCACACCCAGGTGGAATCGCGCTGATGTCGTACCACAGCTTCCGGTCGGCTAGCGTCAGCTCCACGAGCGTCGCGTCCGCCGCGTTGGTGTGTCGATACATCGTGTGTTCGCGGTCCACAAGGGTGTCGCCGCATTGACCGTTGGTCTGGAGGGTGCAGAGCAATCGGTCCACTTTGTAGAGATACACGGGGAACGTGCACCGATTGACAAAGTTGAGCATGTGTCCCAACGCGAGGGGGGGGGGCGTTGTCGTCGTTGTAGTGGTCGGGGGTCGAGATGTAGTCGTGGGGGCTGCAGTCGTCGTCGTCGTCGTCGTGGGGGAACGAGTGGTAGTGGAGAGTCCTGGGGTGGAAGCAGACGTTCCCCCTGAAGAAGTCGAGTGGTCGCCACTAGATTCGGTCGAGTTGTGGGCCGGGGGAGTGGGGTCTGGTGACGGGGGGTCGGTACGACTCCGTTCAGTGGACACATCCGTGATCGAATTTGTCAAGGGCACGTCATTTCCAGATGACGTCGACAACTCACCCACGGTGCCCCCCGCGAGCCCAATCGACAGGCCGATGGTCACAGCCACTGCCGCGACAGTGAGAAACCCCATGAGGAAGAGCCGGCGGCGCACAGCCTTGGCTTGGAGCGTCAGCTCTTGAGCTTTGGTTTCTTCGGTCGTGGCCGGAGTGACCATCAGCACCATGCCATCCCAGATCGATGTGCGTTTCGGACCAGACTTCATCCGCACCAGAGACAGGCCGGTTTCAATCTCCTTGGATGGCGTCTCCACGGGAGGTTCATTGTCCAGCGAGATGGTGGCTTGGTTGGGGGTGTCCATGGCACCTGACGGCACGGGCGCTGCCGCATCATCATGAGCGATGGAAATGGTAGTCATTTGGAAAATATGATGGACATGACAAAGGCACTCATGGGATCAACATGGCGGGTCTTGGTCACCGCCCTCCTTCGTCGGATGAGACTAAGAATAGACTTGAGGGCTTGTCGCATCTGGCGTTTTCAACAGCTGCCACTGATTCAACGGATATCAGTGCATTGTGTTTTACCTACTACAGTACTACGCCAGCAACGTTTGGACTTGACATGTGAATTCCACGCTTGGCCAAATATAATCTCGCAATAAGGAACGTGGCCCACCCCGGCGTATAGTAAATTGTACGCAAGTATGGCCATCGTACTTCTTGGTAGTACAGCGCTAGTACATCGTCGTTGACGATATCTTGCAAGAGGTCATCCATTTTATGGAAGTGAGAACTCAAACTGATGTGTGCGGCGCATGGATTATTCATTGTCAGACGAAATCTTGCTGTAGTAACAATCCAACGACGCTTCAATCTGTTTGACAGAAAATATAATCGAGTGATAGGGTAGTGAGGTGACCGTTCGGCAACCCGAAGGTCGTTGGCGAGCTCCACGCATTGGCATCGGCATGCATTTTTATCCAGCTAAAGTTATGCACATGGAGTATCATACTTCCGGCATAGCTCGCAATTAACGTCTGCACGTCGCGAAATCCCAAGCGTTGCGAGCTACTAGTAGTGACTGGTACGTGGCGTGGCAACACAGTGGCAAGTTTTGTGGCACCCGCATTCAGGGCCCAGTTGTCGCTGAGATCGACGGATCGATGGCTCGGACATATGAGGAGTGAAGGTACGAGGCCAGAATCCCCTCATCGGTGACAGTCGACTTGCGGAGATTCAACGTCGTGTGGTGGCGGTACAGAGATAGGCAGCCGCCAGAACTAAGCCACCGACATCCCCCATTGAATTATGCCCGAAAACTTCAGTTGTGAGGCAGGTGAAGGGAAACACCGCTGCCAGCGCATCGCCGCCATCCGACCCAATGCCAGCACTGGCAACATCTAGCTCCTGTAGCCGAGGCATGTCAGCACTTGCAACGAGGGTGTTGGCGAGCTGTGTGATGTCTAGACGTCGAGAGAATGAATTACACGGAACCAAGCAGGACGTTCATAACATCCACAACGACTTGAGTTGCACACCTGTCGTCAAAGGCGAATTGTTCAACAGCACCGTGTGTAGCCGTGGGGGAAGGCGGGGCATCGTACAAATGGCTTGCCCAACGTTGCCATATTACATATTCAAAGCTTCAAGCGTCGGGAATGCAGCCATCGCAGACACCAGAGCTGTGCTGTTGAGCCCTTTGACACTGCTGTAATACAGGGTCAACTTCAAAGGTCGCGCTGAGTACAGCGCCAGTCGGTTAGGCGAGCGACGTTCGACGCAGTTACCTCCCAGTAATCTAAGTCTAGATCAGCGTTTCAATGGGACAAGTGGCCAACGTGGCAAAGAGCGTATCGTGCTCGAAGTTTGTGGGTGCCGCTTTGCACTTCAACTCGATATGGCAGAGTGACGTTAAGTGCTCAAGTTGGAGGAGGAAACTTCCAGGTTCCTCGTATCCACCGTAGAAATCGTCCCCGAAGGTGGAAGTGACGTAACATAATGTGGACAGGTCTTTGAACCAGTGCACGGGTCTCGAGATGTCCACTTTTGGGAAGGCTTGGATGGGTTTCGATGGAGGGAGGCATTGCCGGAGGATGTCTAGGTCCCACACACCACTGAAGTCCACGTACGAAAATGGAGCTGACGCTTGTCGAAGTAGTGGAATCAGGTTGGCGTCGACGGGTACCGTCATCGTAAGATGCAGTCGTGGCCATGGGCAAAATATCGGTTGTATCGCGACAGAAACAGCTCTGGAGAGGGGGGCTGAGAGCATCTTGTGGGAGTAATTGCAGGAACGAGAAGAACGTGAGGGAGCACATGATGTAGGGGACAATGTGCTCTATGATTTACCGTCGCACATGACGACATCGTTGCGCCATTCTCTCGGACCACTCATTGTCATTCTCTCGGACCACTCATTGGACCACTCATTGCAAAATGACAATTTGGTAGCCGCGAGGGCTCAAAGAACCAGTCTGTACGAATTACTACTAATACTTACGTAATACTACCATAGTACTATGCTAACGTTAGTACATAGTACATCCCAGAGTAGTGATTATTGAAGTCCATTCTACACTAATACATCGAGCAAATGGCTGCCACCAGAGGTATTCCAGCGACATCCCCCTTCGCATTAAACGAGAGTTCTTCCGGTAGAGTGGTAGGACTTGCAACCAGGGTATTGGCGAATGGTGTGATGCCCACACTTCGGAGTGATATAAACAACCAGGGTATCCACAAATTGGGCAGCTGCATACCTGGCGTGTCATCACAGGCGTATCGCGCAAGACAAGCGTGTGTAGCCGATTGTACACACGTCCTGCCCAAGGTTACCATCGAAGGTTCTCAGGGCGTCAAGCGTCAGTGACGAAGCCATCGCTGATACCAGAGCTGCTTTGTCGAGTGGATTCACACGCAGGAATTGAGGCCAACTCCAAGGCTTGGGTCGAGTCAAACAGTCAATCGGCGAAGCGAGCAAAGTTCGGCGCAGTTAGCTCCCAAGCAGGTTGTTGTAGATACAATGCTTCAATGGGGCGAGACATCAACGTGGCCAAGAGCACGTCTTGCTCAAACTCAGTGAGGTCCGTTTCACAAATCAACGCGATGTGACGTAAAGTGCAGAAGCGCGAAGACGCAACTTCCAGGGACATCATATCCACGATACTAGTAGCAACCATCCCGTGCCGTGGAAATGACGCAGAATGTAGACAGGTATTCAAACCATTGCGCGAGCTACCACACATACACCCCCCCCCCCCGGTAAATGCCATTCACGTCTGCGGATATTTCCATCGAGCGAGGTGTTGTCGGAGGATGTTTAGGTCCAACATAACTTGTGTTTCCGTCCACGTACGGAAACACAACTCAAGTTTGTCCAAGGAATAAAACCTGGTTGGCGTCGACGGTGTCCAGCTTTGCAAGAACCACTTATTGCCATAGCTGTCAAATGGGGCCTGGAACAGCGCCAAGAGGCTCTGTGGAGAGGGAGGCCGAGAGGAGAAACGAGAAGAGTGTGTAGGAGCAGTTCATGTGGACGTTGATCAGGTAAACAACGACATCATTACTAGTATTGCGTCCTTCAACTGTCAACGTAAATGACGAACCTGAGGTTAAAGCGGACTACGATCGGATTGGCTAACGTTATAATTAATCAATCTGAGGGTAGTATTTCAAAGTACTATTAATACCTGGGTGTTTGTTACATTGACCCCAGTGTTTTTACCGTGATTTAGGATCACGTTTCGTTACAGAATGTAATTATAGGGAGGTCATTTATGCAACTCTCGCGCTTTTGCACATTTAAAATCGTAAAACCGACGCCAAAACAAGTCCAAAGCACAATATTATTAATAATATTAATAACTAGTACTACTTCGACGTAGGTGCTTCTTATTACTACGTAGTAGTACTTAGTACTATTAATAGTGGTCCTAGTTTCGAGGGAGAAATACACTTATTAGTACATTGAATAACCCAAATAGACTTGGTTGGCAACCCCAAGGACGTTGGCGAGCTCCATGCATGGTCGCCGGTCTGAAAATGCCATTTCGACAGACAAATCGATTTTCATACGTTTCACACATGTGGGAAGAGCTCGCAGTATCGTCTGCACGCCGCGAGCTTCCAAGGGGTTGTCTCCGAGTGACAAATCCGTGACGTGGTGGCACCGAGGCAGCACGTCGACCAGTTGCGTGGCACCCACATACGTGGCCAAGTTGTCGCTGAGATCGACAGATCGAAGGCTCGGACACATCGGGAGAGCAGACACGAGTGCAACAAGCCCTTCGTCAGTGAGAGCCAGCCTACGGAGGGCCAACGTCGTCAGATGGTGGCATCGAGGGAGGGCTGATGCCAACGCAATTCCACCCACATCCCCCATCGCATTAAACGAGAGAACTAGAGAGGTGAGGCAGGCGAACGGAAGCACTGCAGCCAACGCAGCGCCACCGTCCGGTCCAATGCCAGCACTGGTAACACTTAGTTCTTTTAGTCGCGCACTGCTGGCAACGACAAAGAGGGCTTTGGCCAGCAGTGTAATGCCTTCATCTCGGAGGGGATTGGAATCAAGACGAATCTTAACCAGGGATTCTGATGACAGCCAGACCGACTTGAGTCGCATACATGACGCCGACAATAATGAATCGTTCAAGACAATCGTGTGTAGTCGCGCAGGGAGGTGGGTCATCGTACAGAAGGCTTGACCAAGCGTGCCATTGAAGATGCGCAGAGCTTGAAGCGTAGGCGAAGACATCACCGCTGACACCAGAGCTGCGCTATCAAGAGGGTTCACGCTGCAGGAATCGAGGGTCAACTCCATGGCTCGGGTCGAGTCAAGTAGCCAGTCGGCTAGGCGAGCGACGTTCGACGCTGTTAGCTCCCAACGAGGTTGCTCTATGTGCAGTGTTTCAATGGGGCAAGTCGCCAGCGAGGCAAAGAGCACGTCTTGCTCGAATTCGGTGAGCCATGTCATGCACTTCAACTCAAGGTGGCAGAGGGACGTAAAGCGCTCAAGAGAGAGGACGAAATTTCCAGGGACGTCAAATCCACCATAGAAATCGTCCACGATTATGGAAGTGACGCAGAATGTCGACAGGTCATGGTACCAACGCATAGGTCTCGTGACGCCTTCTTCTGGGACAACGTGAATACGTGTCGACGGAGACACACATTGTCGGAGGATGCCGAGGTCCCACAGTCCACTGACGTCCACGTACGGAAACAGGACTGCAGCTTGTCGAAGGAGTCGAATCTGGTTGGTGTCGACGGTGTCCATGGGCTCAAGAACGAGTCGTGGCCATAGATGATGAATGTTGAACGAGGACTGGAACAGCGCCAACAGGCTCTGTAGAGGGAGGCCCAGAGTGTCAAGTGGGAGTGCTTGCAGGAACGAAAAGAGCGTGATGGAGGAGTGGATGTAGGGCACAATGTGTTCGATGCATTCTCGTCGCCACACGCCATCGTAGCCTCCTTCTCTTCGACGTTTGATTGCTTTCATCGGTGGACGGTACCTGGTTGAGGTTCACAAGTGTCAATGCCTGTAGCGGTGTATTGTCAAATCGATTCGAAACTGGAGCCTTCTACAGAATCGAATGTCGGATTAAAGAACCGCTTAAGCCAATCAAATCACGTCCTGTCAAATTTCTGCCAATCCAAACGATTGACCCTCCGCTTTGGGCAAAACCACATGTATACTCATCTTTGTATAGTATAGGTTGTACCAGCTTAAATAAGATCAAGTATAAATATGACGATTACTCCAACATTACTTCGTGTTTGTATGCACTATTTTGACCAATACATGAATTTTATTTTGGTAACTCAGCTTTCTAGCCAATCAAAATTGCTCTACCAATATTTTAGACCAATAGTGCAGGTTGCTTGCAATATTGGGGTACTGTATGTCAGAGATGTCGGCACAAATTCGGAGCAATTATTCTATGGTATATGGAAGTGGCAGTTTCAAAATCAACCAATCCCCGCGCTAGGAAGTAGTGCCCATTCCAAAGCAGCGGCCCCGTTGCAGCGCCAGAATGGTGTGCACAACCCCTGCGGCCATAGGTATTGTACATATTATAAATGCATTTCGTTGAGTACTAGCTGTCACTTGTCTTACCGTTCATCCACACAGCGTGCGTTGCGTCAACCTTGGCATCGCTAGCAATTGTCGTGACCCAAGACCTACCGCTTTGGGCAGTGTATGACTCGGCATTTACGTCGAAACACACCGCTGTCGTAGGTGGTGGTAATTTGTCCACACTGGTTCATGTAGGTATCTATACCATATGCCTGGAAACCCAGAGCAACCAGTCCGTGGCAGACCCGCGCCACCCGAATGCAGTGTATACGTGCACCGAGCTGTCGTCGTCGACAGTGTATCAGCTTAACTGCACCACAACCAAACGCGGTGGGCTGCCGTCGCACTGCTCTGCGATTGAAACGATCGATTCCGTCCTACCCTTGTGCGCGACGAAAGGTCACAACGACGGGGTCGCATACAACTGGCACGCGTTGACGTTGTATCAATCATTGGACAGATCGTCTGTGGCCGCCGTGCAACTCAGTCGATTCTTAGTCTCGGCGTGTGGAGCCACCGGACTTGTCGTCCAGTTCATGGGGACGGCCGTGATGTACTCATCTTGTGCGTTTACAGGCGTGCTGGTGCTTGAAGCCATCTGCCTGCCGTTTCGCATCATGCGGCATGTGCTGCAGGTGGCGATGGTTATCGGATGGATCATGGTGCTCACAAGCGTCGTGTTGTTTATTTCGTGGGGGTTTGAAGCCAGTCATCTTGGGAGTTTCAAGTTTGCAGAGGCCACGTACGTGGCGTTCGGAGGAGTGGTCCTAAGCATCGTGGCGCTGGCTGCTACCCACATGCATGCCAACATCGTGTATCAGAAACATCGTCCGACCTCTTTGAGCCGCGGCAGTGTGTACGTCGACCCAAAGACGCGACTGCATGTCTTGGTCGACACGGACGAAGCCACGATCGTGTTGGACATCGATGACGCTGACAACGACGGAGTCGACGACGGAGCCGACAACGACGGAGTCGACGACGGAGCCGACGACGACTCGTGTTTGCCGTTATAAACGGTGTAACATCTTTGGGCTTGTAGTATCTCATGGATAGGTGTAATGAATGTCCACGTAAATATAGTGACACCATGCACCGAATGGCGTCGTTGAGGCGAATTCATGCGCGTTTGCCGACGGCTACTTCATGTCAAATGGCTAAACATGTTGGTCTTGCTTGCCTTGGAATGAAGCGAAAGGGGCCCACTGCAAACCATGCAAGTAATACCACATGAGCCCCAGACAACGACTGCATTGATTCAGAGCTAGTATTAATACTGCGCCGTTTTGCCCGATAGCGTTGGCACTGTCACTGTTGCAAATTGGGGGCGTGCTCATTAGATTGGCACATAGACGTTGTGATATGCGTGGAGGTGTGCCAATTCGAAAGGGTATTGTGTCCACCCTTTAGATTCGATGCAAAACTCCATGCCGCGTGTAGGGTATGTGTTGAACACGTTCATGCCTATAGATGACCCAAAGAAAAGCTCGGGAGAGATTACTATGGTTGATTGTGGTAGAGTTAGGAGGTCTGTTTACTGTGTTTCTAATGGCACGAAATTACACTTTGTCGTTGTTGGTCGTGCCTTTCTTGACGCGTTTGCCGCGATTGAGGACCAGTCCAACGAGCTTCTTGCGCATGCTTCGGTCAATGATCGGGTCGTCTTCTGTGGCCACGGCAGCGACAGTTGCCGCCACGTCGTCCTCGTCCCGGCCCTTGTCCTTGGGAATCACGATCGAGTCTCGCTGGGAGCTGTGTCGCAGAATTTTGGCCACTTTGGAGCCCTTGGGCTGGCTCTTGGGGCGTACGCGGATGTTGCCTTGTGAGTTGTCTGCGGTAGACACGCGCAGGATAAAGTGCTCTTCGGTCTCGCTGGGCGACGGCTGGGCCAAGCTGCTGTTGCGTTTGTCGTCTCCTCCGCCCGCCATGCCGCCCCCGTGGCTGCTGGCGTTCATCGCCTCCGACCGATGCAGTTCGTGCTCGGCCTTTTCGCGGTTGATCACGTCCAGAATGCGACCGAGTTTTTGCTCCACCTGTGACGAAGTTGTTTAGAATTCGTGTGGCTATGACGTGGCAGTACCAAATGCACGAGCTCTGTCGTGGGGGTTTCGTTCGCCCGGTGAAAGTCCACGTCCGTGTCCAACTCAAGGGAGCCGCGCACGGTGCTGAGCTTGGCCATGCATTTGATCATGCACGACCGGAACGCATCCAACTAGACATTGAAAACACGATATATGATGAAAGATACATCACGATACCAAAGCATCATCATGCTCATTCGTACCAACACGTTGGCGCGATTGCACCGCTCTTGCAACGCAGATGCGTTTTTTTCAATGTCTTTGAGTTTCTCGGCCGTGTCGTCCATTTCCTGGTAGATGCCGCGGGTGTTCATGGTCGCGCCCCGCAGCGTCGCGAGTAGCTCCTGGAGTTGCTTGTAGTTGTCTCGAAGTTTGCGCATCTTGGCGTCTGTGATCGCGTGCTCTTCCTTGAGGTTGCGCAGCGTTTCTTCCCGCGACAAGTACTTGGCAATGATCTTGTCAATGTCGTTCGTGCCCGCGGCCTCGCTCAATCGTCGCAGGTCCGCCTGCCATTCCAACCACCAAGTTCAAATTCCATCATCCGTCGTTCATTCCAACCCGCCAAACACAAATATCATTTTTTTCAGTCGTTCCTTCGTTCACTGCCATTCCAACCCTCAAACATATCCTGCTCGGTCGTTCACTCGTACATTCCCACCCCCAGTCAAATATATATATCATATATGGTCGTTCCTTGGGTCAGTATCATTCCAACCCCCAATTTCAATGTGCTTCATCATCATCCATCGTTTGTTCATATACAAAACCTTCACCTGGAGTCTTAATCTCGTACCTCCAGAGTCAGCAGCTTGGCGTCCGTGGTCATGAGCTCGTTCTGAATTTGCGTGAACTGGACCGCCTGCGTCTGGCTTTCTTGGCGAAGGCGCTTCATTTCCCGCGCCGACTGCTCGCCCGTCACGTTTTGCGCGATTTTGCGCCGACTGGTCTCGCGTTGTTCGTGCAGTTCGTGCTTCTTCCGCGTCGTGTCTATTGCCAAGTGCAAGTCGTCGAGCGCCCGCGCGTTCTCGTCCCGAGTGTCGCTGAGTCCCTTGGCCAGCTTCTTCTGCAGTGCCTCCGCTGCGCACTTTTCTTGCTGCAAAGCGCACAACCGCCAGATTCAGCCGTCACATGATGACGACAAATCAGAGTAGACGTACCCGGGCCGCGTGCAGCGTCGCGTTCCCCGCGGCGAGGTCGTTGTCGAGGCTTTGAAGTTCCTTCTCCTTGCGCGTGCTCTGCTTCTTCCCTGCTTGCACCTACATATATACATCGTCATGCCATGTCCCGATCATTAGGACGTGAAGAAGTGTATCGATATGTAGTTCCACAACGTACTTCAATAGACAACCGTTGGATCATGTGCGTGTACACGCCTTTGTCGGCGGTCTCGTCTTCGAGTTTATTTTCGATCGACTAGTGGTGGACACGAACAAGGAAATGTGTGTGTGTCAAGATCGTCATGCCACGGTACCGCAGATCGGTTTTCGAGGTTCATGGCTTTGGATTGAATCGTCATGCCGTCCACTTTGCGGCTCGACAAGAGCGACGTGACTTCCTGCAGCGATTCTTGCAGTTTCTACGATAGTTCGATCATACGTGCTAAGGTCACACAAAACCGCATTCTCCCTTCACCTTGACTTCGTGTTCCTTCTTCATGTTGTTGCTGCGAACAGTGTCGTACTCCTACTCCCATTGTCAGTTTGTGTTTATCCAGCCTTTGAACGATATCAAGGTTCGCACTCGGCGATACGCGGCGACTTCGTTTGCTTCCTTGTCCACCATCTGCAATTCCTCGCCAAGACCAATGCCCAGCGATCCTAGGAACGATTGCACCGACGGGGCGGTCACTTTGCTACGCAGCATAAACGACGTCAATCGCTTACGTGGGGCGAGGTTTTGTTCGTGTACCTCTTGGATGTACTCTTCTTTGGCGAACTCACGGAATTGCTGTCGATGTTGGCTCCACCCGTAAGCAGCCATCGCTGTCGGCCACCAAACGTCCCTCGTGTTCGTTCTGTCTGAGACCCGTCCATGAGAGACTCTGACGCTCTTGCTTCAGGCTCGTCATGATGGTCCATCCTTCGACTCCCGGCGTCGTGTTGATGCCACTTGCCTGCCTGCGTTGCGTCGTTTCGCCGGACTGGCGCGAAACTGCCACTGCCTGAACAGTTTCGTCTCCGGATACGTATGATATTCCGAATGACCTCAAAAAAGGTGATAAAGCGATGAAAAATTAGATCAGTATTGTGCACTCAATCAGGAAACTGTGGGCTCCTTTCATACAATACATTCTCAAACACGCATGCAGTGCCAAGGGCGCTTGGCTAGGTGGAAATGGAGAAGTAACCTATGGCTACGTGGTTTGGCCATATTTCTTTATGCATCAAATCATTCCTCGAAGTAGATGAAGCAGTGCCTACAACATTTATAACATTACAATGAATCCGGCGGTAATTCGATAGATTGATAATCAGGTGCCTGGAATTTACATCCAAGTTCGCAAATACAAACATCTGATGAGGATATAAATATACACGTATTACTTGATATTTGTAAGGTAACCGTAATTAAATTTGAAACTTCAACACCAAGGAGGTGAGAGAGGCGGTCAACATGGGACAAACGCCAGTTCAACGATGATTGTACCAACGAAGGGTCCGTTTAATTAATTATAAACGCACTCAAATCCATATTCACGCACTTGTTGAATTGTCACCAGGTGCGTTTATGTCACGCTTGGAGTGTTTCGCCCAGTTTTACCCATCGGTGACATATCCAACATCACACATGGGGATGGTGTAGAGGATGATCACTCCGTGCACACGTCGGTATCACTTCGAGGATATTCACACACCCGGCACGAAGCAGCGTCATGAAGGGAAGTGCTGTCCTCGCCATCATGGCCTTACTGGCAACCAGCAGTAGCGCAATGCGACACAAACATGTCAAATCCAGAAACTCTTCCCCAGATCAATGGACCCTCGAGAAAGTTAGGGCCTTCAACACCACCACAACCATCGAACCTGCAGTCATCACATCGTTCGCCCCTTCCCCTACTGCAAGCAACAAGGAGCCCACGCCAGAGCCAACAACTCAGTCCATCGTCGTTACCACCGATACACCTCTCACAAAGCCACCTGCAACGACTCCTTCTCCTCCTCCGCCTGCAACGACTCCCCCTCCTCCTCCACCTACAACGACCCCTCCTCCTCCGCCTGCAACGACTCCTCCTCCTCCGCCTGCAACGACTCCTCCTCCTCCGCCTGCACCTACGAAGACCCCACCTCCTGAACCAACCCCTCCCCCAGTGACAACTTCCCCGCCAACCACAAAACCTCCCGCGACCGCGACATCACCTGGTACGAGTCCACCTGACTCGACAGCAGAATCCACACCCGCCCCTTCAACAGCAGAATCCACACCCGCCCCTTCAACAGCAGAATCCTCACCTGCCCCTTCGACTACAGAGCAACCAACTACCACACCAGTTCCAACTGACCTTCCGTTGACGTCCGACGTCCCAATGACGACACCTCGTCCGTCGGAAACTCGTTCCCCAGCTACGAATGTGCCTTCCACAACTGTCACCCCAGACCTAGACATGAATTCCACCCCCACTTCGCCGGCCATGGGTGTACCGTTGTCGGGCGCGCCTGGCCCGGCCGATGACAAGAACCAGGCCCAGAACGAGGCCGCAGGGGGTTCCGAAAACGACGGCGGCATGACTGGCATGGAGTTGTTTGCGATTGCAGGCGGCGCGCTCTGTGCGATAGTGCTGATGATGGTCGTTGTCGTGGCTCGTCGGCGGCGCAACATGTCCGCGTCCAAGGAGGGCAGTGTCAATCGATGGACAGACAACGGCGCCTTCCTCACGTCCCGCCGTAACGCGCTTCTCCTTCAGCCGCCGACGACAAGTCAGCACCCTCGAGAGTTGGATACGATGGACATGCTCAACATGCTTCAGACAGATACCCGCACCAAGTCTGTTCGATTTGCTTCCGACATTCTCAACCACCCCCGCACGTTGAACTCGATGGACTCGAACATTCTCAACGACGTCGACGACAGCATCCAGACATCGGAAACCCCGCGGTTGTCGAGCGCCTGGTCGATTGGCACGAGCGAGTTGTGCATATCCCAAGGTGAAGACCAACCAAGCACGTGGACCATGACAGACCAACCGTTGGAAGACATTGAAGAAGCGTCCGCCGATGACGACATCTCGTCAGCATTTTCTTCGTCGATGGGGGGCTCGCTAACGTTTTCGCCGTCGTCGCAAGGCACGTCGTGGTCGGGCTCGAGCGATATCTCAGTCGAACACCACACAGCGCGCGACTTTATGAGCACTGCCTCCAGTTTCGACTCGAACGACTTGATGGATACGTCCCGGTACCTCGACATGATCCACGCCGATGTGCATGTGGCCGAGGACGTGTAACGATATGCCTGAGGAACCGGACTGAGTGAGGTGTAGCCAGGCAGGCAGGCAGGCTGTGCATGAAATGTAGGTTCCGTATATTGTATCGTAGCGGGAACCATACGGTAACGCTAGCTCCATTTGTACAGAGCAAGCGTGTATACTTAACCAGTACTAGTACTTGGATTTGTGTGAAGGTAACGTTATAATCGAGATTGTGTTGATTGTCAAATCCACGACAGTGTAATATTGTGGATTCGATACGAATTTCCAGACCCCGTCGAATCTCGCCGCCGAATCGAATCACGAATCAACGCTATTGGCTAATCCAATTTTGAGTGGATTTGATTGGCTCTTACAGAAAGGACAAGTATATTCAACCAATCAGAAATCGAGCGTGATTCAAAATTGATTGAACAAATCGCGAATTTTGGAAGTTTATAGCGAATTCACAATACTACTATTAATAGGTAGTACCGTACGCATACTAGTTCCAGTGTGGGTTGTACAGTAGTGGTGATTAGAGTGCGACAACGGCAGTAGTAGTGTGGTTGGTACAGTACCGAGACATACGTGGGACGTTTGCCTTAGCGACAATAGGTAGAACCTGCACACACATAACAGCCTCCTCGGCGAGGATGGCGAGTAATGGCTGCGAATGTGAGGCTGTCGTAACATGGTTCATATAACGTTACGACGTATGTAGACCTCGCTGTCGATCGTAGAGTGCTGTCCAGCAAGGAGACGGGGACGACCACCTTCAGTCGCTACCGACGGCTGCTCGTTCAAACCAACAGCATGTGTGATCCTGGCTCTGTGGCACGCCGGCTCTGAAGCAAATCCCGTAGCCAAGTACATCCACATTTTGATCCAAATCAAATTTCGTCCATTTTTGCAATTTTCTAAAATTGATTGACGAGTTAAGGAATTCAGTGTTGCAACCCATTGGTGCAAAGTGATGCCACAGCAATTTGAAGAGCGGGTGCACTCGTCAACACAGCAATGTTCAACACCAGAGGACGGACCGACATACAGACCGCACTCTTCACAAACCCGCCCGTATTGAGTACCTCTGGCCCACACCCTGTTCATGCGTAGTGGCGTCCTTGTTCTGCGTAGACCGTGGAAGCATGCCGTCATGTACATCTTTGTGGGTGGGGCCGTGGCAGTGAGTTCCCCGCCATCCTATTCGAACGGGAACCTCACCGCATTAGTTGTATCGTTGATGGCAACAACGAACTACACCACTCAGACCACACATTCACCGATCTCGACGACATTTCGGCCCAACGTCACGACACCAAAACTTGTACCCCCCCTCGCCCGTCGAACTACTCCATCTCCGCACTTGTTCGAGTCGACTTCGCCATTCTACACGTCCCTCATTGTCGGTGTCTCGTCTTTTATGTTTGCCGTGTTGTTGGTGTGCATGGCAGTTCTGTACCGCCACCGCCGCCGCCAGCGATACAAGCCCCCGACCACGATGTCTGGGCTGTCGCCCTCTGCAGCAGACCGCCACGAGCAGCGCCTCTTCACCTCAGCTGCAGTGGACACGGTCAATAGAGAGTCGCATCTGTTGCGGATCTACCCGTCCACAGGATCGTCGTCGCGGGTCAACATGTCTATGCACGCGACGAGCTTCGTTTCGCCCGAAGTAGACATGAACGACGGCTACACGACAAACCCCGCATGGGCTAGCCTAGCTCAAGCGTTGAGTTTACCCGTCCGCGTGATTCCTCCGGCATCTGTAAAGCCCTTGCGCAAAGGATCCGAGGTCCTTGTACGCCAACATGCTACTTCATCCTCAACTATCACGTCGTGGCGTTTAACGCACTCCTTCGCCGAGCACCCCACTGTTAAGGACTCGGCTGAGCAGTGGACTTCCAAAGACCTCAGAGCTCCTCGTAATCCCCGTTAATATGCCTCCTGTTGTTACTACGTGGTACTAACTAGTACTAGTTTATTCCAAGCGTGTGTCATATCTCCCCAGAAGTCGTCGTGTTGACGTATCGAAAATGCAAATGTTTTCCGGTTAAGGTTGTGATATCATCCGGATAGAAGGCGTCCGCCGTGGGACGGCCATTTTGGGTGGAGACATAGCAATGTGGCGTCAAATCTCGGCCAAGAGCGGAGCTCGTCAGTCCCTCCGCCGCCAAGTGAGCTCCAACAATGGACCCAGCAAGCCGATCGGCCACTCCCCGGTAATGGAAAAGCCGCCTGCTGCGCCCGTGCCGCCGCCGACTAGCAAGCTCGCTGCAACTGCCAAGAAGCCCGAGTGGTCAAAGCCATTGACGGCCAAGCCGTCGCCCCCAAAGAGCAACGGCGGTGGCGCCGTGTACGCAGTGCTACTCGCTTCTGTGACTGCGACGGCTGGGCTGGGCTACTACATCCACGAGAACCCGAACTTCAACCCGAACTTGCTCAAGGACAACGATGTGTTCTTGAAATTCCGCGAGTTCGTGCTGTCGTCGTTCCCGACAGCCCGGTCAGGCCTATCTTCTACGGCCATCACCCTTCCGGAGACTTCAAAGGCGAAGCCAACGCCGTCACCAGTGGACAAAGTCAAGCTGGCCAAAAAGAAGACGGTCGAGATCAAGAACGCTGCCGACTCCAAGCAAACGTCCGACGTGAAGAAGGCGTCTACGTCGTCGGACGCTTCAATTACTCCATCTGAAGCTACTCCTCCCACCGTGGTGGTGGCGAAGGATGACGTCAAGGACGATGCCAAGGCGGATGTGGAAACTACCACCGCAACGGCAGTGACCGAACCGGCGGCAGTGGTCGCGTCGGACGACAAGGAGGACGACAACACTCATTCCATCGCGGAAGTCGCTGCTGCCATTGTCAAGCAAGCCGAACATGTGGTGGAAGTGGCCGAGGCGGTGGTCCACGAAGAGCTGCACAAGGCCGAGAAGGTCCTGCTCTCGGAAGCGCAGAAGGCGACGACGGCGCTTCAAAAGAAGCTCGACGAAGCGTCTGCCAAGGAAAAGGATGCGATCGATGAACTGAACCGGGAGCTCGTGGCGTTCGAAGACAAGGCCAAGGAAGTGTCGGCGGCCACCAAGGTATATATAATGCACAACCAAAAACTTTTCGTCCCAGCGAAAAACCGTTGACTTGTGTATGTAGAACAAGGTGGTCAAGAAGGCCCGCGCTGAGGCGGACGCTCTTGGCGAAGAGCTGGACCACACCATTCTCGCCGGCATCAAGGTCGAGACCATCCCTTTTTTGGTTGCATTGATGATGTGTGTTTTGTATAGGAGTTGGACGCCGAGAGTTTGCGGCTTCGAGTGGCCCAGCTGGCCACGGAGATGAAGAACCGATCCAAGTGGGAAGCGGTGCGGTTGATGGAATCGTTGCGTCGCATGGAAGAGGAAGTGCACGCACAGGTAGTGTAGTGTTTCAAACGTGTTTCAAACGTGTTTCCAACACGTTTCACGACGTAGCATGCAGAATTGTTGCGCCAACAAGATGTGCTGCACAAGGACTTGTTGGCCCGTGAACTGCGTCTGCAAGAAGAGGTATAATAGATAGAACTCTCCACTCGTTTCCCTGGTCGTGCCAGCCACGTCATACTATTGACATGGGTTTATATATATATAAATATATATGTCCCTAGTTGATCACCCGCACCGCTCGCCAAGAATTGGACGCGGTGCGCGCCCAACACGAATCTCAGCTCAAGGCGTTGGTCGAGTCGGAAAAGGCCGTCGTGCAAGCCGCGTTCGACCACCAGCTGGCGACGCTCCAGGCCGACGCCGACAAGAAAGTGGCGGAAACCATTGCTCAAAAGGTGCATGAGGTCCAAGCCGCTACCGAAAAGGATCAAGCTGGCCGCATTCGCGTGAGTTCTTGCTACATGGGGGGAAAGGGAAGGGCTAAACACATCTGTTGACATTCTTAGGAACTCAACGATGTCCGCGTGCAATTGAAGGCCGTGAACGAACTGCTCGGGGCTACGTCCAACTACGAAGCGTTCAGCCACAAGGTGCACAAGGTGTCTGTGGCGGCTCTGGCGCTGACCAACCGCATCGAGGCGGCGGCCCCCCTCCACAGCGAAGTCCGTGCTAAACGATGATGATGTAGATCTTCTACGCCAAGTGATGCTGATGTTGGGTTGGATAGATCAATGCGTTGCGGACGGCGGGTAAGGGCGACGAGCTGATTGAAGCGGCGGTGACGACGTTGGCCAAGTTTGGGGACGGCGCGCCGTCGGTGGCCCAGCTGCAAGACCGTTTCAAAGTCGTGCAAAAGGCTGCGCGACAGGCGGCGTTGGTGCCCGAGTCGTCCCAGGGCGGCGGCATGGTCGGCCATCTCTTTGCGAGTACGTTGGCCAGATATCGACCCGTGTCTGACTGACATTCACGATGTGTAGATGCGCTGCATTTTCTATTGATTCCCCCCGGGGGGCCCATTCAAGGGACCGATGCCGAAGCCGTGTTTTCCCGCGCCGAGTATGCGCTGCGCGGAGGAGACATTGAGTCGGCCGTGGCGGAAGTGGATAAGCTCACAGGGCTGCCCCACGACGTGGTGGCGGATTGGGTGGCGGCCGCCAAGTCGCGCCTCGCGGTCGAGCAAACGGCCAAGGTGGTCAAAGCGCACATCTCCCTGCTCGCGGCGAGTTTGTCGTAGGCAACACATGGACATTTGAGTTGTTGGCAGGGATAGCTAGATAGACTTTGTACATCTACATCGACTTTGGCCACCCAATTGTTGATCAAGAGTGTGTATGTATGTATGCACACTGGGTATGTAAATGTGTCTTGGGTAGCTATAGTCTGTAGTTTACTTTGCATTCTCTCTCGCTGGGTGTGGATGAACGAATCATACTATTATAAATAATAGGAACTACCGTCAGTACTGTACTGGTCACTGGTACTTGGTGGTATATAGTAGTAGTGTTTACAGTTAGTAGACGCTTGGTTCCCATGACCAAGTTATTGCACGGAGAGTCAACAATGTGGGGCTACATGTGGGTCGATTGTGGAGGATTCAACGACCGAGGTAGCTGCGTCGTCTGGGGTAGAGATTGTCGACACCAGATGTCCCTCATCATGTTCGTCGATTGGTTGCTCTTCTTCGTTGATGCGGCTGTTGATTGAGATGGATTCGCGGCGGAGGCGGACGTCGGCGGCCGTGAACGAGAAGCGGTGGAAGAGGCTGCCGTGATCGTCGGGGACTTGGGTTTCGTCCACTGCGACTTGCATCTTGGTAAAGCTTTCGGCAAAACAACTCGTATCCAGCGTGCCAAGACCGCCCGTGTTAGTCGCCAACAAGGGTGTCACGGGCGGCGTGATCTTTCGTTGAGCCAAGAGACCCCAGTCGATGCGCTACACACCAAACCCGGATGAACCTCATCGCAAGTCTTTCGTGTTGTTGTACGCTGAAGAACGGGTGTTGCTTGATGGCGGCGACCCCTTTGACTTTGAACATGGTCGACTTGCCCGCGCCAAGACGCTTGTCCACGTTGCGCTCGAGCAGTTGCTTCAAGATGGAGTGGGTGTCGGCATGCAGAAACTTGGGCAGCGACAGCTACACCCCCACCACCACCATGTCGTTGATCCTAACTATATCATGGAAAGGGGAAGGCCAACCTTTTCGGTGCAGATCTTTTCGAGCAGCTTCTTCCGGTTATTGTGGCGAAACGGCGGGTACCCCGTGACCATTTCGTAGATGAGCGCGCCGAGGGCCCACCAGTCGACGGCATGCGAGTACGGTTTGTTTCGAATCATCTCAGGGGCCATGTATTCTATCGGCAAAACACTGGGCTCAATGGCTATATTGACATGGACAAGGGCGGTCGGTACCGTTGGTGCCACATACAGTCTTGGCTTCGTCGTCCTATGGTGGTAAACATACAGTAATTGCATAACAAATGGTTTGTCAAAGCTATGTGTATTACCTGGGGCAGTTCCTTACTCAGCCCAAAGTCGGTGAGGCACACGTGCCCGTCAGCATCCAAGAGAATGTTTTCTGGCTTGAGATCTCTACTTGGATGGTTCAAATCGACGGTGGTGGTGCTACGATGTCACATTACCGGTGGATAATACCTTGACCGTGCAAATACTCCAACGCGAGCACCATCTCGGCAGCGTAAAAGCATGCTGTGTGCTACAACAAGACAAGACGATGGAGCAGAAGAGCGACGGAAGTGTCCATACCTCGAGGAGCAGGCCTTGCTTGTGCAGAGTGTGGAAGAGCTCGCCACCAGGAATATATGGCATCACCAGGTACACGTTGGCAGGGGTTTGGAACGCATACTTGAGCTTGACCAAGAACGGATGGTCGACTTTGGTCATGATGTCGCGCTCCGTCTGCATGTTGCCAATGTAGTTCTTCTTGACCAGGTACTCCTTGCTGACAATCTACCAAGTCCCGTGAGTACAGTAGTAGTGGTGGTTGTTGGAGAGCATGTACGTACCTTCATGGCGTAGATCTCCCCCGTTGGCCTGTGGCGCACTTGAATCACCTGGACGAAAGCCACGTATATTGACAAAGGAGGACGACGTGAGTGCACGAACCTTGCCGAATGCACCTTGGCCCACGACCACGAGCAGCTCAAAGTCCGTGGGTTTGCTGGCCGTGTCGTTGGACACTTGCGTTGCACCCTCGACATCATGCCGTTCTTTGCTACCTCGTCGCACAGTTTTGCCGGTGATAGCTGCCGCCGTCGACGTCTCAAACGCAGCCGACTCTTGTTGGATCAGTGGCCGCAATGGGTCATGCCTGGAATGACGAACCGATACACCATAGCCACTGTTTAGCCACTCATCGCGTCGTACAACCAGCTAGCTACCGTGGTGAGGACGCAATGGCTGCTTGATCTGCCATGATTGTATCGTGCTGGCACTGCTGGTTGCTGTGGCGGTGGTGACTGTGGCGCGCGTTGATGTGTAGATTGCAGTCTCAATTCGAGTGACAATTGAATCTCGCGGAGTGTGAAACACTATATTTCACAGGTATGTCATTCATTTACACAGGTACTGTACATTTGGATCCATCAAATTATCGTGTTTGCACAGGACCTGTCCATTTGGATATGTGGATAGCATGCATTGCCAGAGGTTTTCCCCGTTGGGGGTTTTGGTTGGTGGCGAGGGAAATCCGGATTGTGATTGGCTGTTCTTGTTTACTGGTGAGGAGCTACCAAAATGGCCATGCTGGGGCTCATTCAGTTCTTTTTTCTCCTGACCTCGACTGAAAAAGATGGCCAAGCGTAAGTGAATGATAGTGTCAACATGCGTATGATATACTCTACCTACGAGCAACATGTCCAGGACGAGCATGTACAGGTTGTTGTAATGTGTCTGTGCTCACATGGTGTGGTGACTGTAGACAAGCCCGCTGGTATCCGTTGCGCTCGCAAGCTGCGTGTCCACCGCCGTTCGCAAAGATGGCACCAAAAGTCGTACAACAAGTCGCACTCCGTGACTGCCATGAAGGCCAACCCGTTGGGTGGTTCGTCCATGGCCAAGGGGATCGTCTTGGAAAAGATTGGTATTGAAGCCAAGCAGCCTAACTCGGCCATTCGTAAGTCGGTGCGTGTGCAATTGATCAAGAACGGCAAGAAGATCGCCGCCTTCGTGCCCCGCGATGGTTGCTTGAACTACGTCGACGAAAACGACGAGGTGTTGATTGCCGGGTTCGGTCGTCGCGGCCACGCCGTCGGTGATATTCCCGGTGTCCGTTTCAAGGTGGTCAAGGTCTCGGGTGTGTCTTTGTTGGCCTTGTACAAGGAAAAGAAGGAAAAGCCCCGCTCTTAAGTGCAACCCACGACGATGTCGTCGCTGTCGTCCTTTTGCTCGTGGCGGGTGTAGCTTGGTAGCCATGCCGACGGTACTTCGCCAGCTGCAATTGTGCCTCTTGGGAGAATAATACAGGAACAATACCAGTCATATCGCTTGTTGTCATTTGCAGTGTTCACGTGCAATGATTACGCCAAGCTAGGTAGGCTATATATACAGCACAGGTGGCGACCGATACGACAAGTCGTCCAGATCCTCGACATGTACTGGATGGGGACACCTCGCTAGCTCAAGGCAGGGCTGGCGTAGTACGTACTATTAATAAATAAACGGGCGAAGTTTGCACTGTGTACTTTTCATGGCATGCCCTATTACTAGTAGTACTACGTAGTACTAGGTACGGTAGGAATAGACTACAGTATACTTACATGTTATACAGGTCTTGCCTCAATATGTACCGTAACACGGTCGTTTGAATGAAGTGTGTATTGTGTGGGTTTGTTGTCGGGTCGAGAATACTGAATGTCATAAGTTAAAATAAAGGAGGCAGGCACTAGACGTCGCGGAGTTCGCACACGGCCTGCGGCAAGTCGCCGCGCTTGCAGTCTTCATTGAACCACGTGCGCAGGTCCTGGGGCGTCCACTCGCTCAGCGTGCCATACAATGACTTGACGTCAAACACTTCCGTGTCGCGGATGCTGTAGCCAACATCTGACTCGCCGTGTTGACCATTGTGCTGGCTCTTGACGTACACGATGCGGTTGCGCTTGGGCATGGGGACCACCGACCGCGGTACCGCCTTCTTATACGGCTTGGCGGTCGTGGGGGCATGCGAAATGTGCTCTAATCCCACCGGCACCACTTCGACGAGCAGTGTGGCGCTGGCGATACCTTTGAACTGGAAGTACCCGTGGTCTTTGAAGTAGAACGGCAGCCCCCCCCCGGTTTGGCCGTCCGAGTACGACGCTGCATCCGTCATGAAAGCCTTCCATGCGTCCCCACCCAGCATGATCTGGCCGCCGTGCGCCGCCTTGGCGATGCGCGCCGTCTGGTTGACGATGTTCCCAAAGTAGTCGGCGCGGCCGCTAGACTTGTGTGGACTCACAGACACGGGCACGCCCGTCTCAATGCCCATGGAAATGCGAAATTGAATGCCGGTCGGGTCTTGGCGAAAGAGCTTGTACACGTGCTTTTGCACTTCACCGCACCACGCAATTGCATCCGCTGGCCTGAAAAACGCCAACATAAAGTCCTACAAGTCATACCAGGTTAACGTCATTTCCAAATGTATCTATTTGTCGTCGATCTGCACCATGATATATATATAAGGCACGTAAATATAACGATATAAATCAATCAATGCAATTGATGCAAATATGGAATATCAAACAAAATTGTTCACATTTAATTCCATAGTGCAAAGGTACGACAACGATGGTACTACGTAGTATATATGTACCACGCCAACAATATATATATATATATTTGTACCCATCAAACCAAACATACAAAACATTCTACGCGTCCGAAAACAACATATTTTACAACAACTCTATCGTTTGTGAACATGTATTCCTTGAATGGGGAAAGAATATACCTTCCAAAAATAATATATCCGTATATGACCGGATGGAGGAAACACTGACTACTAGGTACTAACTACGCAGTACTACTACATGTAGTATCCATTTTTACTACAGTAGTAACATGAACAAAATGTAATATAGCACCCTCAAAATCACATCCAAACACACAAAATGAACTACTGTCGATTTGATACAAATTTGGGGAGGGGGTGTAATCGAATCGCGCCGACCAAACCGATCCACAATCGATCTGATTGGTTGAATTTCATTGATAATGTTTTGATTGGCTAATAATCTTGAGCTCATCTGAGGTAGCCAATCAAATCGATTTAAATTCCAACGAGAAACCACAACACGAAATTTCACTCGAAAGCACAATATACAAATTCACTACTCTAACAAAAATAATATACATACCCCTTGCAGTTCCTGGCACTCGTAGCCGCGGTGGGTGCGGAGAAACTTTCTCGACAACTTGCAAATGGTCTTGACTCGAGACACCAATGCGTGCGCGTCATTCAACATGAGCGACCGCGCGCCTTCGATGAACGTAAACACCATCGTGACTTCACCGGCGGCCGTCGGCGCATCGCGCATCGCCGGCGCCAACTGTGTTACCGACATGAGCGGTAGAAAGTGGCGGTCTTCCAGATGCTTGGGCAGCAGCTGAAACAACTGCAGCGAATGCCCCCCCACCACGTGCTTGCCGAGGTCTTCCACAACGGGGTTGCCCAGTTGCACCAGTTGCTCCTTGAGTTTCTCCCACACGCCGTCGCTGAGCGCGATCTGGCCGCCGTGGACGCACTCGCCAATGAGCCGCACGAGCTCCCGGGGATTGTGCTCGGGGGATGACGCCGGCATGTCGAGAAAAGTGTCTTCGTCTTCGTCGTCCGAGTCTGGGGACACGGAGTGGATGGCCATGCGCACACGCAGACCCCGGAACACGGGCATGGGACGATGGCGAGACATCTCTTCTTGGGCTTCGGGTGCCCGGAGGAAGCGCGGATTCCATGCTGCGTACATGAGTCCGAGCTGCATCGCAAGACACCACCGCGCAGCATTGAACTCGGTTTGAAACATCACGACAAAGTACCCTTCGCTGAACCGGAGCTCCACACCGCCGTATTCGTTGAGGCGCGACCGAATCATGTGCACGTACAACGACGTCGCTTCCTCCATGAGTTCCTGGAACTGCCGCGCCAGGCGCTGGAACGCGGCAACACTCACGTACACAAACACGGCGGAGCTGTCCATGTCCATGTCCAACTGGATGTCCTCGGACATGGTCGAGCCGGCACAGAGCATCGGTGTGTGTTGGCCAGTGCCGCCGCTCTGCAAGATCACGTCGTGGCCCATGACCACATCCATGGGCAGCAAGGCATGACCGGACGCGGTGGCAGGAAGGGGATGATACACGTCTAGACACCGCCCGTCATGTTGGCGGTGTCGGTGACTGCTGAGTCCGCCACCTGTCGCAGCCACGTATGGGTTCCCGCGACCGTTCATCGGGGATCCGAGGTCATCGTCGTCGAGGCTGTGGTCATAGAGCTTCGTAGACGATGAATTGATCAATGCAGGATTCAAGATAGATCCTTTGCCACGACCGGTGGCGAGGGAGGGGTCCTCACCTCCCGTTTGGATGTTGCCCGTGGCAGCAGCCTGGCGATCCCGGCGTCGACTCGACCGCGACTGCCCCCCTGAGCAGTTATTTCCACAACCTGCGGTATTCCCACGTTGCGTTCCTCCCTGGGAGTTGGTGTATCGCGATGCCAAGCTCACTTGGGTGGTGGTGGTGGCATTGGTCTGGTGGCCCCGTCCGCCACCGCCTGTGTTGGCCTGTGGATTGTTCGGGTACCCACCGTTCGCCGTGTTCAAATATGGAGCCAGCTCCACGACGATGTCATTCCGCGGGAGACATCGCTTCAGTAATCGTATACAGCAGTCCCAGCAGCTCATGTCGAGGACTAAGCAGGCGGCGCCTCAGCGGCAAGTTGGGTTCGTTCTCGACTGAGGAACGTTTCGCCCACGCTTCCCAGATTGGTCAGTACTGAACTTTTCTACGAACTTCGACCAGTTCTTGCCATTTGTATGAAAGCGAAGTTCGAAGCTCATATTGTTTTCAAGCCCATGAAGTGGAGGAAAATACAACCTTAAAAACACATTCACCTGTTTATTTGGGATACCAGCGTGAAATGGCCGGCAAAGGGCGTTCGAGGAGGCTACGTACTTGCATGCGACTGCTCAAGGTAGGGATGTTCAGGGGGATATGCATCAAGGGATGCTCCGGGCTACGATGATGTTCGATTGCGTAAAGTACAATGTATACTGTAGTCACCCAGCTGCAGTGTCAAGTCCACCCACCCACGTGGGTACCGTAGTAACGATGAATTGTGCGCGACAAAATGATGTGGGACACGACTTGTGTGCTCTACTGCAAACTGTACGAGTGTGTATGTACGTACACTCAATTGCATGACGTGATTTTCCCGAGAATGTCCTAATACCGGTAGTGCTACAGAAGTGCTGACGGTACAAAATCTTAGTCCTTTCATGTCATTACCTGGTATTGTACTTATTTGAGAGTGAGTAGAGATGTGGATGCCATTGATCACGAGCGTTGCTAATTGTGTGTTTGGAGCATGACGGGATCGCAAACCTGAAAGTTCGTTAGGTTTTGGGGGGATTGAAAGGGGAGGCTTCACTCAGCTGTACTAGTAATAAAGTCCCACGAAACTCCTCTACATGATTGCCTGTACAGTCCTGGGAGCATAACTTGTACTTCAAGGAATTCATTGACTTGCTATTATTGGAATTCGTGGTCTTACTTCTGATTATTACCCAATCAGAGTGCATCATAGATTCTTTGCCATATAATTGGTCAGGACCACGGCTTCATAAATGCAAAATTATATCAAGCTCCCAATGCCCCACCACTCAAATAGATCGCGCCAACATCAGCGGTACTGTATTGTTAAGTTAATTTATGCTCATCGCTACCTAATGAAATTAATACAACCACGAAGGCTCTTTCAATAAACTTGACCTGGTATTTCAGATCGATTTATGGACTTCGTAACGTGGCTCACCTTGCGAGCCTACAGTAAATAGCCTGTACTGTTTCACCTTACGAATCAGCGTACTATTAATAGTACTATTAATAGTACTACTACTACAGTATTATTAATAATACTATTAATAATACAATGAGAATATCCCTCTTTTTGATTTTCATATTTTCAAAATCACCCTAACGTTAACGACTTGCATTTGACTTCCCGTCCTATATAGGGTGTAACGTTATTGTGTTTTCAAATGGGCTGTGAATAGTAAGTATTAATATTAATAGTACTTTTGAAACTAGTAGGTACTAATAGTACTACAACTATTAATACTACTGTACCTTCGATCTTCGAACGCATGGTTCGGGTTACAGTTCCCACTCTGTGATTAAATGAACATTCTACTAAAACAATTGGAGTTGTATTAAATCATTTATTATATAGAAATAAATGATGGTTTCGAATCATGTCAACACAACAAACCCCGCCAGCACCATGTTCTCGTTCGTGACGGCCCAATATCAATGGTACAAACTCGAGTTCGGATTGACCTTGCTGTCTCCATGGGAAGTCTTCACATTCAGTACGTGTCCTTCCCCGCGATCCCCGATCTTTGGTCTGACTGATGGCGTTGTGGTAGATGCGATCGTGGTGTTCGTCCTCAGTGCCACCGCGTACTTCTCCGTTCGCGCAATATACTACATTGTGTAGATGTCGTGCTACGTAACGACTCCATATAATGCACGACATGCAAGCCCCAATAACTAGTCTCTATCCCATTTACACGCCATTCGTTGTTGGAGTTTGGTCAAGTGATTTTATGTTCTTCGTCCGCTCGGGCGTTCTCATTCAAGCGGGCAACTACGTATTACCTGGCAGCTTCTGGCAACCTTTATGGCATATTTCAAAGCCGTGGCATACCTTGCCGTAGGTTGTTCGTTTCATTTCGTGTGAAACCGATCGTGGTCTCAAAATACTATCACTTCAAAACGAGCGCCGCCGCCACCAAAACGTCCTACATGGCGGACGATTTTGACTGCGACGACTTTGAAAGTGCGTTGGATATATTCTCTTTGGTCGTCGTGCGCTACGACCACGTCGTCGTCCTTCGCCTCTTGTATGGCTGACCTGGGGACTTGGCGGTAGAAACCCTCAAGTTGTGCGTGGTGGGCAACGGCAACGTGGGCAAGACGAGCCTCACGACCCGGTACGCCAAAGGCCGGTTCACCGACAACTACAAGAAGACGATCGGCGTCGACTTTATGGAGCGCGTGGTGACTGTCGATGGCGAGGACATCCACTTGATGATCTGGGACACGGCTGGCCAGGAGGAGTTCGACTCGCTCACGAGTCGGTACTACCGCGGCGCGGGGGCCGTCATGTACGTGTTCTCGACCGTGGACCGCGACTCGTTTGACGCGCTGCCGTCGTGGCAGCAAAAGGTCAAGCACGAGTGCGGCCCCTCGATTTGCCAAGTGCTCGTGCAAAACAAGATCGACTTGGTCGAAGACGCTGTCATGACAAAGTAGTTTTTTCCGTGTTGTTAGATGGAGAGCGATGACGAACCCCCATGTGAAGAGAAACAATGGTGACGATGGTTGGGTTGTTTGTAGAGACGAAGTTGACGACATGAAGGAAGACATGCGCGTGCGAGTGTATCGCACGTCCGTGCAAGACAACCAAAACGTCGAAGAAGGTTCGTCATGGCGCTTCCGTGGTCAAAAATCGATGATTGTGTGACACGAGGGGGGGTGACGTAGTGTTTGAATATTTGTGCCGGCGGTACCTGAAAAAGAAAGCGCCAGAGGAGGCCGCGGTTTCCGACATTGGCGGCGGCGCGGCCTCCCCGACCAAGAAAGCCAAACCAAAAGACAAATCAAGTCGCCACCAGTCCAAATCCGAACGAGGGGACGGCGAAGCCCCCACAACACCCAAGTCTAAAGTCTCGACCAAAGCCAAGTCGAATCGATTCAAAGGCGGTGACGACCACCACGGCCTTTCATTTGACGATATTCGCCTTGCGTTGCCCCCGAACGGCGAAGGGGACCATGTCCAGCGCATCGACGACGACCTCCAGAACGATGATCAAACTGACAGTCAACGTCCCCCCAAAATAAGTAATCCGCACGAAGACGAAGAAGCTAGCAGCAGCATGCCTCCCCATTCGTCGGACATTCCCGACGACGTGGGGGGAAGCGGGGCAGCTCTAGAACCGAGCAAGCGCCGCACCAACGGCAAAAAGAAGGATGCGTGTATAATTTCCTAAGAAATAACGACATATGTTTCTATATTTAGCACGTCGCTGTTAACAACACGTAGTCTTCAACATCATGTTCACGTACAACCACATCACGGGGGCGAAGCTGTGCTACATGCACGTGCCAGTGGAGGTGGACGCATTCTCTGTTAGGGAAAAGCTCCAACAGGAGCATCGCGAAGCGAAAGAAGAGAGGCAAATGGCGTGGGAGGATTACTTTGCAGCACAATGGGGCAAGGCCGAGCGCGAGGCCACGACCAAGACCCAGCAGCGTCTGCAGCACCAAATCGAGCAACTATCCACGGTAAGCAAGTGGTGCGCATCGCCCTCAACTTAACCTTTTCTCCATGTAGATTACCGTAACGTCGCGCAACTTTGAGCTGTGGAACACGGCGATCGAGCGCAAATATTACGAATATGTCTCGTACTCGTTGCAAGACCTGGCGATTCGCGACACATTGCTCACCAACGTGCACTACGGCCTCACCCCCCTCGCCCGAGCCTGCACAATCAAGGACTACCGCCTCGTTCGAATATTGCTCGCGCACGGCGCCGACTCCACGGCCAAAACCCCGTCCAGCCCTTACGGGTACATGCAATCCGTCTTCCGCGCATCCGTAGCCGACGTCCGCGTCTTTGAGCTCTTGGTGCAGTCCCTTCCCCCGTCCCCCGAACTCGAACTGCGGGGGCTAGACGACGACGGCCTCTCGCTGATGCATTTGGCCGCGCAAGGGGGCTTTGTAGATGTCTTGGAAAGGCTGCTGGCGTTGCCCATGACTCACGACCTCGTGGATACAACCACCCCCAAGAACAGGTACACGGCACTGCACTATGCTGTCGCTGGGGGGCACGTCGCGTGTGTGGTTCTGTTGCTGCGGCATATGGCGCCTTCGGTTGCCGCCGCGATGACATCGGACGGGCGCAATGCCCTGCATCTAGCTCTGCGGGTAGAAGGCTCGCACTTTCACCTGGAGCAGCTCGTGGAGAGTTTTGTCAGTGCCAAGTACGTGTTTCCACAGTGTTTGACTGGCGAATGTGCTCTTATACGATGGTGGGGGTATGCAGTTGCGACTCGTGTCTGTTTGAAGCCATCGACCCAAACGGCGCGACTGCATTACATTTGGCGGTTGGTCAAAACCTCGAGCGGATAGCCCTGCGCTTGATTAACCTAGGGAAGACCCCCATGAACGTGTGCACGAAAGGGGGGGTGGCGGCTCTTCACTTGGCCGTGATGGTGGAAAATATGATGCTGGTCCGGGCGTTGCAGCACCACAACGCTATGATCGACATCATGGACGACAACGGACAAACCCCCTTACTTACCGCGGCTCTTTTGAACCACACGGTATGTATTTATGTTGTAGCTGTGAACGATATAAACATAACGGTCATATCAGGAATGTATTCGGCTGCTCCTGGATTGTGGTGCGGACGCGGGGTGCCAGAATAAGGAAGGCCACGCCCCGCTGCATTATTTGGCATCGTATTGCACGGACCCAGACACGTTTCAACTGTTTTTCACCAAAGACGTGGACGTCAATGTGAAAAGTGCCAAGGGCAATATGCCTTTGCACTTTGCCGCCATGAAAGGCAATGAGGTAAATCCATATATATCCAGTTTGAAATCATGGTTTAAACTGACGATGCTCTCCTTGTAATATCAATTAGGTGGCCGCGAAAATTCTAGTGCAGCATGGCGCGGACGTGTCGATCTTGAACGAAGACAAGCGTAGTGTGATCTTTCTCGCCAGGCAATGGGGGTACTACATCCTTTGTAGGAATACGTAGAGGCCATACGCCTTTCTCCTTGATTGATGGAACTTGTGATGGTTGAGTAGCCACCTTCAGCTGGAAGAGTACTTCAAGCTCGTCGTGAAAGACTTGGCTGAAGTGACGCCGCCATCCTCGGACCACAACGACCAAGCAATAGACGACAACAGCGGCGGCAGCCACCATCGCAAAACCAAGGCCATCGGGACCCGAGAACCGCTGAAAAACAAAAAGGCGGGGGTGACGCTGCCCAAAGTTCGCCCTGTCACTGCTGTAGACCCCACCAGTACGAGAGAGTATGACACCGACGCCGAATCGGACCCCTGTCGCCATCCGTGGACGGCGAAATCGCCGACTCGACATGTCTGCATGACGCCGTATGTCAAGCGACAGCTGTTTGGCCGCGTGCGAGCCCCAAACAAACCCGCGGATCTCACCGACGAAATGGACGAGTTGTTCCTATACAACCAGCCCCCCAAACCTGCCCCCGAGCACCCCCAAGCCAAACACATGGTATTTTTCGTTCGAGCATCGAATCTACGTGACATCATGGGTCTCTTAGCTGCGACGGTGTAAAACTGGTGTCAACATCCCGTGGCTGGCAACATTGCCGTTGGCATCTGACACGTTGGAACGACGGTTAAAGCCGTCGACCCAGCACCAGCTCAATGGCTCGAACCATGTGAAGAGCATGCCTGAATTACGAGCCGAGTTTCAATTCGCACGGAGGTTGGTGTGGCAAGAGAGCGCCGTGACGCGACGGTCGCGGCACGCCCTTCGAAGCCCCACGATACGTCACGCCCCCTCGTCGTTCGTCGCTGTCATGACCCAGAAAGTATTTCACAACACGTGAAATAATTCTATTTCCATCATAGTTTTATCGTTATGGTTGGTCGTCGTTTAACGAGCTGCCTTTGGCGACGAGAACCACGCGGCCACGCTGAGCCGTGGCTGCCACCACGTCCAACTTGTCTTGCTGGGATTTATCCCACTGCAGTGTACACCGAGGGTCGCCGCGAGTTGTGCGCAGCTTGTGCAGCGCTTTGAGCTCGTGGACGCCGGGACAACACACCACCAGCAGCAGCGACTGCGGTGGAAGGTCCGCGGCGATGTCGCGCACGAGCTCGGATGCTTTGGCCGGACACGCTGCTTGGCCCCATGTGAATGTCGGCGGACATCCGGTGGTCAGTTGGTGCCCGACGTGGTGGAACACAGTGTCGGGAGAGGTGCACGGAATGGCGGCGGCGGTGCCCCCTGCGAGCGTGCGGCATGCGGCGGCAGTGTCGATGATGAGAGCCGACTTCTTACGATGGGCCAGTTCTGTGAGTAGTTTGCGGGGATGGTTATCTTGGGCGATGATGGACGGAAACAGCGGGCCACGCTTGACCTTGAGCTAGGTTGTGGTGAGTTTATAGGACCAAGAGATTTATTTCTCTTTTATATAACTTTCGTCAAATGTGACGTAGTTGAAAGAAACCTTTGGACCAAAACATAGATACATGTATCCATCACCATACTACCTGGAGGAGCTTCATTGTCGACATAGCATCTTCGACACTGCAGTGTCCGTCGTTGCCGGTTTGAATCTGGATTTTGAGGTAGGTACTGGACAGATATCGCAGCGCAGAACTACACGACACGCCGACCATGACGATTGTTTATAGATACACCCTCCATCCACAACCACAAGCGGGATTACCGGAAGGGAGGGCCTTTTGGATGGGGGTACAGCAGCACTGTATCAATGACACGACGGTGGATGAGACGCAGGGCCGAGAGATCGTTTTCTAAGGAATGGCCCACGAGGATAGTTTCGGCAGGGATCAACGCCAGCAGACTCGCTTGGATCTGTTCACCAGTCAACGAACTCTACGACAGGAGACGAAGTACCTACCGAGGCCAGTGTGTTGGTGCATCCATCCAGAATTTCCCGCGTGATACCTGAGTACTGCGTGCAATAATCGACAATGGGGTTGGAGGGCAGAACAAACTCATCCAAGACAACCTAGTGAACGTGGTCACCACGACTATGTATGTTGATAGTATACTGAAGTACCTTGTGCTGGTCGTCTACGATGGACACTCGGGTGAGCTCGACGCCTTTGGTTGTTTTGCACATTTCGCAATCGATGGCCAAGAGAGGGTAAACAAGTGGCTGTCCATCCTCCAGTGGTTTCGACTCTACGTATGTGTGATCGGAGGTCGCACTTGGCACGACGGGCACGATCTTGGCCAGGTCGGCATCGACGGCAAGATAGAACTCCAGACCCATGGCACCGTCGTGGTTCTTTTTGAACTTTTTGATCTTGTTCCTGACGGCTTTCTTGGTCTGTTTCTTTGCCGCGTCCTTGACAGTCTTGGACACGGGAGCATACAGCAGCGTGGCTTCGCACTTCGGAATGGCGTCGCCTTCGGCCAACCGCACAGCAGCCAGTTGAGTTGTGACTACATTAGTACCCAGGCCATCGATGGCAGTAGTCAAGGCATCGGACGGAGTGTCGTGGAGGACAAGCACGACCACATGATTTAGCCCAGCAGAGCCGTCATCGTCCAGAAGTTTGTCCATGAGCACATCTCGAACACTGGAAAGGAGAGGTGTGGTCTCATTTGCTGTCAATGCATCAAACGACGACAAGAGTTCCGCCTGCCAAGTCAACGTATCGGCGGCGGGTCGCTTGGTGCCCATGGTTTGTTCGTCAGAAAGTGTGAATTCGAATCGGATTGGCTCGTGCCCGTTGAAAAACATGAATATTAACCAATAGTAGACAGTGCGTTCTGAAACGGTGTTTTGGGTCAAATCCATGCATTAAGGTATGACAACAGTATTTATCCTACTGAGCACCAGGTAAATCAAACGAGTCAAATGAAGCAGCTCCTGCCTTGGAGGCTGATGCATGTTGTGCAGCGTTGAGAGGCATTGATTGGAATGCTGGGGCAGGAGGGGCGGGAGCAAACGGGTTGAATCCCCCTGGCGAAGGAGGGGAGTCGACCTGATGCGTGGACGCCGTGGCATATCCGGGCAAGTCTCCCATGCTAAACTCCATGAACCCCCCATTGTCCTCAAACGGATTGTTCGAGGAAGATGTGTCCAGAGGGGAACTGGCAAAGTCGAGCACGTTGACGATGCGATTGCTGCAGTTGGTGTTCACAATATGACTGTTGCTGGTACGAGCTTGCGGTGGTGGCATCGACCCAAAGTCGCCATGGCTCGATTTGTTGGATCCAAAAGATGTTGGCACTGGGAACGACCCAGCGAATCCGCCATTACTGCTCGACTTGTTGGAGCCAAAGGAAGATTTCGGAGGCGAATCCGTGAAATTTCCCCAGGGCTCATCCATTGTGGCAGGTGCTGGCGGTGACTTGGCTGGACTCGTCGACTCGGACGACCCGACAAAGTCGCTGAAGCTCAGTGTGTTGACTTGTATATTGTCGGACGCGGCAATGTGCGTGCCGCTGCCTCGTGGAGCTGGCTTGTCCCCCGACGCCGCGTGCCCATTCACCGCAAACGATTCCAAAGCCGCCAAGTGCTCGTCGTAGCTCGTGATGGACAAGAGCGGCTCCATTTTCTTGGTGGCTTCGAAGATCGCAGCGCTATAATTCGTGCGGAACTCAATGACCTAATTACAAAACCAATCGATTTCGTGTGAGTTCAATGCTCTGTATATAATTCCCAATATGCCACGCCAATATCAGCGAGTGATTCTTAGCTCGACTGCTTACCCGTTGGACGAGGGGCAACAACGTCGAGTCGCGATGCGTCAAGAAATCGCGCAAGTGCTGAATCGTGGTTTCCGCAGCGTGGTTGTATTCCTTTGTGATCGCCACCAGTTTCTGTTCGTTCTACTCGACAACGACACATGAGTTAATGAATATGTGACGAGTAGTACTGTAGTCGTCATTCCACACTCGACGCACCCGCACGAGTTTGTCGACTTCTTTGCCCTTTTCGTGCTTTCCCGCGCCCGCGCGCTTGTTGTGCGCTTCTCGCAGCGCCAGCACCTTCTTGTTGTAGTGGTCGAACGTGATGTGGGTCTCAGTAAACTCACTGCACTCCTTGTTCAGCAAGTCCACTTGATGCGTCCACCCCTGAGCGGGTGCTTGAACCCGAGTCTCAAACGTCTTGGCCTACACAGTACCACGTAGCCACCATTGAGCCCACACTATGAGACGTATGTGTCTACCAGTTCGGTGACTTGGGTGACGTCAATGTTGATCGAACACGCTTTGAACACGTCAATGAACTGCTTGACTTCGGGCGACTCGGATGGAATGTCTGATGCAACAACAATACATGAACCCTCAATATGAGGCTATGGACGAACCAGTGCATTTGAAGTTGGACACGTCTTCAATGGCTTGGTTCAGGACGTTCGACGCGGCGTGGAACCCTGCGATTTATGATACTACAACTACTTGTTGATAGCGTCGACGTACGGTACCTCGAAGCGACGCCAAGTACCCCTTGAGGGCGTTGTCGAGGTTCACAATCCCCGATTGCATGTGCTCAAACCCGGCAAAGGCTTGCTCGAATTGCACATTCTTACTTGGCTTCGTGGCCCCGAGCTTCGTCAGCAACTACGTAAGCACACCACGACACAATCATACGATGCACGTGCTCTGGTTGGCTACCTTGTTGGTCGCGCGCACTCGAATCGACGACATGTTCTCGACCCTTCTGCACTAGACCGAATATGCCGTCACCCACGGCAAATCCACGGGTATTTATAGATATGACTGCACCATGCCAACCGACAGTATACGAAACCGCTTTCCGAATGCCAAGAACAGCAATATCTTGGAAGGAAATTCGTTTTGATTTATTCAACTAACAGTGATTGTCATTCAAGTCGTTGCTCTTCTTCCCGTTGCTCCAACGGGGTCTGGCGCCACACGAACTCTTCGATGAGTTCTGCGCTGTCGTGGCGCCCTTGGCTGCAGCTGTTGGGGCACGTGTACACGACAAGGGTGCCCCAGTCCAGTTCATGCTTGCCGGCATTGGTGGCGGCCAGCGACTCGATCGAGTCCTCTCCAGACAGTTTCAAGTGATACAACAGTTGCGGCATCACCTGGAACTCAAACAGTCGGGGCTCGCCGCAGCCAGCACACACCGGCACGTCCGTCGGCCGGTCGGTCGAATGCACCCACAGCACCGCGTCTTGTTCAATGTTCCACCGGCAATACCGCAGCACTTGGTCCTTGGCCATCGCTACCCGCGTCAAGAATGCCAGGTACGTTTTGTCCACTGCCGGCGACGACCCCAGCAACGAAGACAGATCTTTTTGGGAAATGTCAATGGCAGAGTCATCCGTGAACACGTCGTCGTTGGTGGCGACACGCCGGGAGGTTTGGGCTACCGAAAACCACACGATCAAATACAACTGTGAAAATATAGGCCCAATAGTGTGTACCTTGTTCAAAGTCGTGCATCATCTTGGCCTCGGTGCTACAGTGCATCACATGTCAACAAGTCAGCTAAACATGCACGGGGTCACATACGCCGTATGAGCCACCGACGTGGCGGGTTCAGGATCGATGTGGATTGCATATTCGGGAAAGAGGAACTTGGACCCGTTGTCTTCTAGGGCAGTGGCATGGGCGACGTCTTCGAACAGCTCGTGTGTCGCCAAACTACGCAGCGAGTCAGCCGCCATATCCATCTCGTAAGGCTGGGTCGTACCACTGAGGACAGTCCTGCTTATGGCCGTGCTTCCAGTGGTCCTTTTGATGTTCCTTGGAGCAATAGTGCGCGACGTGGCATGCGCTGCACGAAAACGTGGCCTTGAGTCCGCACAGCGCACATCGATGGAGAGACTTGTTCACGTGATCGAGCGGTCTGTAGTTGATGTCTTCGTGGTTGGCGTAGTACAGGTTGTCCTGTGGCAACTGGCTCCGAAACGTACGGGCGCTATACATTGCACAGTCATTCATGCCATCCTAGGACGGCTGGACGTACTGGCCGAGACGAGGACAGTCGGTGGTGCGACAGCAAAACAAATACAGAGACCGATGGAACGCTTGCTCTGGGTGGTCCAGCGGACAGTAAATTTGCAGCAAGAAACTCATGTTCTTGTCGCATCCGCTGCACTTGATGTCCACATGGGTGTTGGGATGAAGCCACACAGGACTGCCACCGACCTTGCCGCCATCCCACTCGCCAAACGGGCCGTACAGATGTGCTTCCTTCTCCCCAAGGAAACCCAACTCGACCTCCATGTCTCCACCCTCAAGCTCGAGATCTTCATCGTCTTCGTCTTCGTAATTGGTGGGTTCGAAGGAAGCGTCCTCGTGTGCTGATGCTTCTTCCAGCACGACGCTGTCCGGTGTGACCACGCTCTTGTCGGCCATGTTGATGTTGATTGTTGGAAGTCGTTCACGTTGTTGCTACGGACTTTGATTGGTCGTCCAAGTCGAGATCATTTTAGCCAATTGGATATCGTGACACTCCCATTATCCCATTATTCACAGTAAAATACTTTACAGGTAACAACGATACTTTTGCGAGGGGAAATCTCTGACTTGTCCCTTGGTTCCACCATTCGATAAAGTACTTCAAAGTACTTTTTCGCACGCTTGAAAAGGCGTACGTTTGCGAGAGGACGAGTGTCGTCGGGGTGGTACAGTAAGAAGAAATTGCAAGCACCATGATGCAAGCAACGGCGGCAGTGCATCGGATGGACATTGATGACATCCAGGACAGAGAAGACATGGAGATTGAGATGGCAGAGCTAGGTCTCTCCGGAAGCCCCAACCTCCACAGCAGCGGCGCCAAAGTTGATGTCGAATTGCGGCGGAAGCTCGAACGGGAAACGATCATGAAGCATGACTCAACACAACTCAAGTTCAAGGACGCGTGGTTCTTCATTGAAACTTCATGGATGGACATGTGGATGAACTTTGTTCTCCATGATGGTCCGCTTCCAGGCCCGTTGTCGAACCAGTCGTTCTACACCCGCGACAACACCCTCCGCAAGGACCTGGTTGTCACCAAGCACTACCGGTGCGTGAACCCCCGCGTGTATGCGATCTACTCGGAGATCTACGGCACTGGCGGCGCCTTCCCCATCGCTCGATACACCCTGGACATCTACGCGACGCCTATCTTGCGCGACGACGTGTTGGAGATCCTCAAACTTCCCGAACTCAGCGCGCGAGTGGCCGTGACTGAAATGCGTGAGCAATACGAAGAATGGCCAGAGGAGCCCGAGGTGGTGATGGGGTGGTGCAGTTGGATGTACCAGTGCTGCTGTCTCTGTGATCGGCTGCCGACGGTGCTGGGTCGGGTCTTTGGCGGTCCGACGTACGCCGCCGTGGATACCGCAGCCGACAAGACACGAAAAAAGTCGTCCAAAAAGCAAAAAAGCAAGCGCCGGCACCACGACGAAGAAGATGGCAACGACAGCGACACCGACACGGAAGAAACCAGCTCGTTGCTCACCGATGATCGAGACTAATCCCTATAATACACACACTTTCACTAACAACACTACTATGTACAGTAGTAGTCGCCATAGTAATCATGTAGTACTAGTATGTGCTATGACTACGTTAGCATTGGCACAGTACTAGAAGTTTGGGGCGCTCCACCCTCATCGTTGGTGCAATGTGCACAGAAAATGGCTTTGATTAAAGATCATGCATAATTATTGTGCTTTCGAGTTGGAATTTAAATCGATTTGATTGGCTACCTCAGATGCGCTCAAAATTATTAGCCAATCAAAACCACCTTCTCAATGAAATTCAACCAATCAGGTCGATTGTGGATCGGATTTGTATCACTGTTATCTTTATTTGAATGTTTTGTCTTTACAAGGCGGCAGCGTCGGCAATGTCTGGACCACCCGAATGAACACTAGCGACCCAAACACGAGTCCGAGGAGGGTGCCCATGGTGACGTCGACGGCGTGGTGCTTGAAGTCTGTCACTCGGGTGACCGACACGGCGAGGGCCAAGAGGAACGGCACTAGGGCCGGCAGGAAGAGCAGCTGGCGACACAGTGCGGCTGTGCGAGGAGTCACGCGCGACTCGCGGGCGTAAATCGTCCACAGTGCATAGATCTAAAAGACATGCGACGAGGTTATATGGCTCTTCGTGAAATCATAGGACGTACAGTGGTGTACCAGCCAGCGGCCGTGCCGGTGGAGGAATGTCCGGACGGAAACGAGAGCATGGACTTCTCAAAGACTTGGGATGCCACCGAACATTCGTATGACGTGGCGTTCACCAACGTAGGTTGGCACACGGCCGCAAAGTTGGGACGCAAGTACCCCACGCTGAACTTGATGAGTTCGGTCGCAGCAATCGTCAGCAGCACAGCTTCCAGCACCCCCAGCCACAAGTTGACCAACGTCACGTAAAAGTGCCTTTTTAGTGCCGAGTGCTGCAAAGTGAACTCGAGAACGACGGGCACGACGATACCGATGGCAGCACTAAGACCGATGAGAAGGGGATATGAAATCGTATCCTCGTGAAGCGGGTGCGTCGTTGTTTCACCTACGACGATGCAAGGTTAGGTGCCCAGTTGAGCCGACGAGGTTGCAACGCACTGATCGTTGGGTTGTACGTGTGGTAGTAGCGAGGGCTTGGAGACGTACGAAGCGACCATCCAGCCACAATCGCCCACACGATGATGGAGATCAATGGGGAGATCCACTGAACCTCTTTCCACAGAGGGACAGCCTTGGCGGGGCCGCCTCCGTCGCTGGCGAAGCTCATCATTGCAATGTTGACTTGGTGTGAGAAGCTATTTATGTTCGAGCTCGACCAATCAAAAGCGCTGAAACTGAAATGCCATCCTGTTGTATTATATTTGACAGGTTGACTTTCAAGCAAAAATAGAATACTTTTGGCAGTTAACAAAATGTAAACAGGTTTTTACATTTTGTACCTGACATGATTGATGTAACTATTATTAATACTTTCGTGACCAATTTTGGCTCTATTTGAGCGTATTTTCATTCCACAATCTAGGAGCGTAATCTCAACGTTGGGCTCTGTTATACGAGCCTAAGCGATATGAAATTCAAGGAGGTGTGGTTGGGTTTTTCAGTTTGAAGGTTGGCGAAACCGACGTAGCTTCAATGTTCGAAGTACGAAGTTCATAAATATACCATTACTGGTATTTCGCGATTTCCTGCAGGACGTTGTAGGTGTTTCTGAATGGCTGAAACGGTTTCATTTTGAAACCTCCCAAGACCAACCATCTAGAAGGGCACCCACGTTCAAATACTTGAGCTATCGAAAGGCGGCGGAGCTACCGACCGATTCACAAGAACGACATGACAAGTCACGGACACATGGCACGGCGAGGAAGTCATATTGTGCCGACGACTAACCCTGGCTCCCACAGCCGAAAGAACAGCACCAACGCCGCCCCTCGTATAAAAAAACGCACGAGCTCCATCATTCCGAGCGACGATTTGACGACGCTGCCACTGCTGGAGCTGCCAGCGTCGATCCACCGATCCGACGCGTCGTCGCCGCCAAATGGAGGCGCCCGATCGACGTGGATAACCCCCCGGCTGAACGACGAGCTGCTCAAGAACAACGCCACAGACGGAGTCCTGGGCAAAACGTTTGGGACGCTGAGTCTCGAAAAGAGCTTGGAGTTGCTCCAAAAGATCCTCACGGAAGGCAGGTCGCCCCCCAAGGACCACCAAATTCGCTTTACGACCCCTCCCGTGATTGCGAGCTCCCCGATGCCCCCACCGCCTAGACTTGGCGAGACAGAGCGCAAGGCTTCCGTGCAAGCTATCTCCGCGCCCCAGCGAATCGAAGAGTTATACGACACCATCACAATCTTACGCCAGGAATTGGACATGGAGAGGGCTCAAAACCGCGCAAACGACAGTGGCACTACCGGGTTTGACGATTCAAATTTCGCAGTGTTAACTCAATTATTATTAGGCTGACGGCATATTCCATGGACACGGGGGGCGATAGCTACTATTCTGCGCTAGGACGCAACGCCGAGCTACACATCCGCGCCAAGAAGTTCGAGTCCGCCGCCAACTCGATGCGCGAGGATTTGGAAGCGTCCAAGTTGGACCAGAAGAAAACTCTGGACCATGTGAATTCGCGCGAAGAAAAGCTGCGCAATGTCATCAAGAAGAACAAGTGCCTTATGGCCGAGTACGAAGTCCTAAAGGATCAATACGTTGAAGAGAAAGTCAAAAGCGTCGAAGTGTACCGAACCATGACGTTGGACAAGAAGCGCCACGACGCAGTACGCGAAGAGGTGCGGACATTATATTGCCGAACACAATGAATTATGGTGGCCATTGCAGATGGAAGCCACACAAGCCCACTTGCACAAGCAGCACGCCGAGCTCGAAACCAAGATCGATGCGATGGCCACGGCCCACGCGGCAGAGGTAAAGGGACTTCAGGCAGCCCTGGAGACGACCCAAGCCGAGCGAGACCGGCTGGTGTTGTGCGTGGCCGAGTCTCGACACCGATTCAGAGCGTGGAAAGACCGAGAAGCCAAATCCGATCTCGCAACGAGAGAACAAGCCAAGGAGGGGTTGCAACTCGAACATGCGATCCGCATGGAAAAGTTCCAGAACGAAATTCGCCTCCTCCGGGAAAAAGTTACGCAGCTCGAGCAGTCCAACCAAATGTTGAAGCGGGAGCCACATTTGTCGCCGCTGGAGCTCACGCAACGAAAACACCAACTCTTGAACACGATCACAACCCAGGAAGCCGACCTCATTGGCATGACCACCAGAGTCCAGGAGCTAGAAACGATGTTGGCATTTGCAAAGTCCCAGCAAGAACAACAAGGAGCGATGCTTCGGACAGCACAGGAAGCTATGGCCAACATGCTGCACGATCGAGAAGTCCAAGCTTTGGAGCATTTGAGTTGGAATGCAACCCCCCCTCGAACGCCTTCCACGGCTCCGATGTCTCCAACTAGCCATCTTGTCTCACGCGGTTCTGTCTTTCCAATGAAGTCGCCCACATCGCCCGCGTCTCAACTCACCCCCCGCGCCCCATCGTCGGCGCCATCCCCTCGAGTCCAGCAATCGAAACGGAAAGGGCAATATCGAAAGGCCGACTCGCCACAGCCACTGAGCCCTGCACCCCCTCAATCTATCACGCCCACATTATCGTCCACACCACCCTCGTCTGCCCCGAGCGAGCAAAACTTGACCGTGTCCAGCTGGAAACAAGATGTTCGGGGCCTGACAGAACAAGTCGAAGAATACAAAGCCATGATAGTGTCGCTGTCGAGTGAAATCGACAAACTCAAGACAGAGCGGAAAAAAGTGGCCGTGCAAAAGCAGACAGACTTGCAGCACCAGCACCAAGCAGAGCTCGACGCTACCAAGCGCCAACTCGCCCAAGCCAAGATCAACGAGCAAGAATTGAGTAACGCCCTGGAAAAGTACCGACTCCATGAATTTAACAAGGCGGCACAACTCATTCAAATCAAAACGCGAGGGGCTGTCGCACGGTATAAACTCAAGGCCAAACTGAAAGCGACGAGGATTCTACAAGCGCAATTGCGAGGGTTCGCCGCCCGCAAACGAACCAACTTGTGCCGGCCGTCCGCGATTTCTGTCCGCGACGAGCGGCGGATGCAGTCAGCGCCCACGAAAGTGACCGAGGACCAGGATGTGTATGTGGAATATTTGTCCGTCCCGCCATGCGTGAAGGTGGAAATGTGGTACAATGGGCAACTCTTGACCAAGTACATTCCAAACCGCAGCTTGCCGCTGTACGTGACCAACGGCGCCAAAATGCTCGACAAAGCCCGCGACGAGCTTCAAGTCGCACTGGCCAATCTTGTTGAATACGATGACACCTCTCACATGTTGGTGCTGCCGTTGTTGCCACCTGAAGACCTCGTCGCCAAAGCACAAGACGAGGCAGCCGAGAAGATCCAAGCGCGCGTCAAGGGGTTTATTGTTCGCAGGGAGTTGAGCGACGAGAGGGAGCGCCGACGCATCGCCGCGGAAACCATCCAAAGCCACGCCAAGGGTTACTTTGCACGCAAAACGTACGGTCGGAAGGCGGAGGCCGTGGTGCAGATACAAGCGCAAGCCAAGGGATACATCATTCGAAGGCGGTATCGGCGTCAAAAGGAAGCGTTGGAGAAGATCCAAGCCACCGCCAAAGGTAGTTTGGAGCGAAAAGCGTACGAGCACAAGCGCGCATCCATTGCAAAGATCCAAGCGCAATCCAAGGGATACATTGCCCGACGAACGTACGGGGCGAAGAAGGAGGCCGCGGTGCGCATCCAGGCCACGGCCAAAGGGCGCATGCGACGGCAGTCGTACTTGGACTACCAAGAAAAGTCGAAAGCTGCCAAGTCGATTCAAGCAAGGACCAAGGGTTTTTTGGCTCGGAAGGAAATCACGGAAAAACAAGACTCGGCCATCAAGATTCAATCGCATTTCAAAGGCCATTCCATCCGGCGCGACCGACGGCGGAAAGCCGAAAGCGCCACGAGAATCCAAAGCGCTCGCCGCGCGTACATTGAAAAGCAAGCGTTCATTGTCAAACGACAAGCCATTTGCAAGATCCAAGCCGGCATCAAAGGGTTTTACGACCGTCAGCGGATATGCATCATGCCGCGGAGACAGCGACTCAACGAACTCGACGAAACCCGCGCCGACCACAGGTTCCGGCGAAACGTCGAGTCCAACTTGGTCGAGTTCCGGATTCATTGCCTCGACAACCCGCCGTGTGTCAAGATTGAAGCGCTGCTGCACAAACACGTGTACAGTACGTTTGTCAAGTACCAAGATATCAACAACTTTGTCGGGTTTGGTATGGAATTGTACCATGAAAATCCAGAAACATTGGCTAAAACCATCGAGCCACTCTTGTCGTTGGTGCCGTCCGACGGCCCGCACGGGTATCGAGTTGTGATCAAGAAGACATGGGACATGATGGACTCCGTGAGGAAGCTCAGCCTTACACTGGACCAAAAGAACGACCTGCGAGAATTTGCACGTGCACACGTTATGGCTGCCAAGGCGGCGGCAGAAATTGGGTTGCTGTCGGCTCAATTGCGAGAAGAGTTGTACGTCCCTGAAGTGATTGGTATGGCTAAGTTTGACGTGGAACCCGCTGAAGATATCGGAACTCCAGTCAAAGCGAAATCGGGCATCGGTGAACAGCCACAACCACCAACCATTTCCCCTTCCAACGTGGCAGTTCAATTGGACGGCAGCCCAGAGCCCACGTCAAATGCATCTGTTGCAGGCAGTGTCTTAGACGTTCCGCCGTCCACTGAGTACACAGAATATTTTGGTGACTCAATCAGCGCTGTCGCGGTTCTGCTCCCGTTGAGTTCCAATCCAGCCATCGATAGTGACAAAGGTGCAGAGCAGTTTGATGCGTCAGGCAACCAACACAATGTGCCACCGAATGACGACGACAGCGACGAAGCGAAAGCATCGTCGGATTCAGAGGCTGAAGAAGTTGCGGCGACTACGCCAGTTGAGATTCCCATGTGGCTGGTAAATTTGGACATGGAGGAAGAAGCCGATTTCAAGACCATCTTGTGCGCTGTCGACGAGGCTATCGAGCACTTGTCGCCACATTCGTCGGAAGCAAACCTCCGCTACTCGATCACTCATGGGTACTCCATGGTGGAGTCGATGAACGCGTTGCCAGTAATCTATGGTATTTGTTCCCACGACTTGTTCGATGAGACAACGAAGCAAGCCGCCGCCACGGATCAAAACCTGCGCAAATCCGTTGCAGAATCCTGGGCCAATCGTATCCTCCAAGATGCCATGGAATCGTTCGCGAGTCAGCATCCTCAGCAACCTCGGCGTCAATCGACGAATTTGGACGAATTCGTTCTTGACATGGACAACTTGAACAGTTCAACAATGAAGCAACTGCTGGACGACCACCACTTTGTGTGCGAGGTGGTACAACAAGTCGTGACTGAGGCTGTCGCGAAGGTAGCGCACCACACACCAAATGGTGAAAGATCGACATTCCCTATCCTACTTCCGAAGGTTGATGCACATGAAACGCAGACAACCGATCCCGATGTTCAACCCGGCGACCTGCCAGACACAAACCGTCACGTTGACGTTATCGACGTTCCTTCGTCATTTGACAGTGACATGGCCTTGTTAGAAGCACCCCCAAGTCCCCAGAAGGCGCTTGCCTCGATTACAATTCGAAGTGTCATAGACAACACTGTACGAATGGTCACCAAACCACCCCACCGAAACAAACTCCCCCTCAACGCCGATATCAAATCTGAATTCAAGGCCAATACAGGGTGCGATACAAGGATAGCGGCGCTAACGTCAGCAGCAACAAGTTGCGTTGACAAAGCAATTACCACTGGCATCAGCAACGTGACGAGGCGGGTTTCTCAACGGAAACCTTCTTTCAATCTCGACATTTTACGTCTGCATCGCAATCCCACAGAATGCGCTGTTGCTCAGGCGACGCAATACGACGAAATTGAGCACACTCTCACCGACAGCGCTCGATTACATGACCATAATCATCATAACCCAGCACTCAGCATCACCGCTTCGACCGCGGACACCAAGCGAAATCCGTTCAAAATTGACATAGACAATGCACCATCTCTTGAAGTGACGTCACGAACAATTTCGACATTAGACTCCTCGACTGTTGAAATCAAGCGATCCCCAGTCGTCGCACCTACCGTGCAGCCACCCATCTCTAGCCAAACCGACATCGGAGAAATGCCGTTCACCATTGATGTGGCTGACGCGCTTGCGAACACGACCACTTTCACTGTCGAATCAGTGGTCGAGTCGATTCCAATCGTTGCCGTCGAAGCCGCGCTCGCAACCGATGCTGAAGTCGCAGTGGACGTCGTGGACACCCCACGTTCTAGTGCGGTATCCGAAGTGGCTCCAACGTTAGTCGCCGAACCGGTGGCCGTGGCCGAGCCAGTGGACGGGCCAGTCGCTGCGGTGGATTCACCATTGACAGACATCGAGCGATCGGAAGCCGCACCTCCGGTGGAGTCACCCGTCACTGCTCAGGCCGACATTGTAGAAACGCCGTCCACCATTGACGTGTCGGACGCGCATGTGGACGTGGCTGCTGTCCCCGATGAAGCCGTTGTGGAGTCGACTCCAATCGTTGCCGTCGAAGCCGCGCTCGCAACCGATGCTGAAGTCGCAGTGGACGTCGTGGACACCCCGCCTTCTAGTGCGGTATCCGAAGTGGCTCCAACGTTAGTCGCCGAACCGGTGGCCGTGGCCGAGCCAGTGGACGGGCCAGTCGCTGCGGTGGATTCTCCAGTGGCTGATATCGAGCGATCGAAGGCCGCACCTCCGGTGGAGTCACCCGTCACTGCTCAGGCCGACATTGTAGAAACGCCGTCCACCATTGACGTGTCGGACGCGCATGTGGACGTGGCTGCTGTCCCCGATGAAGCCGTTGTGGAGTCGACTCCAATCGTTGCCGTCGAAGCCGCGCTCGCAACCGATGCTGAAGTCGCAGTGGACGTCGTGGACACCCCACGTTCTAGTGCGGTATCCGAAGTGGCTCCAACGTTAGTCGCCGAACCGGTGGCCGTGGCCGAGCCAGTGGACGGGCCAGTCGCTGCGGTGGATTCACCATTGACAGACATCGAGCGATCGGAAGCCGCACCTCCGGTGGAGTCACCCGTCACTGCTCAGGCCGACATTGTAGAAACGCCGTCCACCATTGACGTGTCGGACGCGCATGTGGACGTGGCTGCTGTCCCCGATGAAGCCGTTGTGGAGTCGACTCCAATCGTTGCCGTCGAAGCCGCGCTCGCAACCGATGCTGAAGTCGCAGTGGACGTCGTGGACACCCCACGTTCTAGTGCGGTATCCGAAGTGGCTCCAACGTTAGTCGCCGAACCGGTGGCCGTGGCCGAGCCAGTGGACGGGCCAGTCGCTGCGGTGGATTCACCATTGACAGACATCGAGCGATCGGAAGCCGCACCTCCGGTGGAGTCACCCGTCACTGCTCAGGCCGACATTGTAGAAACGCCGTCCACCATTGACGTGTCGGACGCGCATGTGGACGTGGCTGCTGTCCCCGATGAAGCCGTTGTGGAGTCGACTCCAATCGTTGCCGTCGAAGCCGCGCTCGCAACCGATGCTGAAGTCGCAGTGGACGTCGTGGACACCCCGCCTTCTAGTGCGGTATCCGAAGTGGCTCCAACGTTAGTCGCCGAACCGGTGGCCGTGGCCGACCGAGTGGACGAGCCAGTCGCTGCAGTGGATTCACCATTGACAGACATCGAGCGATCGGAAGCCACACCTCCGGTGGAGTCACCCGTCACTGCTCAGGCCGACATTGTAGAA
>NW_009798267.1:1127167-1228901 GCF_000520075.1 Aphanomyces astaci | reverse complement strand
CCGCACCTCCGGTGGAGTCACCCGTCACTGCTCAGGCCGACATTGTAGAAACGCCGTCCACCATTGACGTGTCGGACGCGCATGTGGACGTGGCTGCTGTCCCCGATGAAGCCGTTGTGGAGTCGACTCCAATCGTTGCCGTCGAAGCCGCGCTCGCAACCGATGCTGAAGTCGCAGTGGACGTCGTGGACACCCCGCCTTCTAGTGCGGTATCCGAAGTGGCTCCAACGTTAGTCGCCGAACCGGTGGCCGTGGCCGAGCCAGTGGACGGGCCAGTCGCTGCGGTGGATTCTCCAGTGGCTGATATCGAGCGATCGAAGGCCGCACCTCCGGTGGAGTCACCCGTCACTGCTCAGGCCGACATTGTAGAAACGCCGTCCACCATTGACGTGTCGGACGCGCATGTGGACGTGGCTGCTGTCCCCGATGAAGCCGTTGTGGAGTCGACTCCAATCGTTGCCGTCGAAGCCGCGCTCGCAACCGATGCTGAAGTCGCAGTGGACGTCGTGGACACCCCACGTTCTAGTGCGGTATCCGAAGTGGCTCCAACGTTAGTCGCCGAACCGGTGGCCGTGGCCGAGCCAGTGGACGGGCCAGTCGCTGCGGTGGATTCACCATTGACAGACATCGAGCGATCGGAAGCCGCACCTCCGGTGGAGTCACCCGTCACTGCTCAGGCCGACATTGTACAAACGCCGTCCACCATTGACGGGTCGGACGCGCATGTGGACGTGGCTTCTTTTTCGGAGGATTCCTTGAATCAAGCCGGTGGAGTTGAGAGGGAATGTATGACGGCTGTGGAAGAGACAATCAAGCCCAATGGCGTAATGAGCTCGCAAAATTCCGCCGTGTGGGCTGCCCTTGAATCGCCAATGAATGCAACCTTACAAGCGAAAGCAAATTTGGGTTTGTGCGCCTTTTTGGTGCGTTTGATTCTTACTGCTGACTGTCGGTTTGTAGGTGAAATGCTAAACTCTACCGTTGGAGGGAAGGAGGTGGCAGTTAGCCCATTGCCAGAATTCTTGTTTGCAATGAAATCCCCCGACATAGTGCCACAAAAGTTGCTTCGCCCTCAGCAGTCGTCCACATTGGAGTCGAAAAAACCTCTCCCAGGGTATGCTGTTCGTGGGCTGTCATTTAGCAGCAGCGAAGACTCAATGGACGAAGCTCCGGAACCTGTGATTCCGCCTACAAACTCGTCGCAATCGGAAGCTATTGCGACGACATCACAAGCGTCCATTGGGTAAAACTGAACATGCCAACGTTCAGAACTATCCTAACAAGGTTGCATTGCCTAGGCTGAAAACTCGGCTCATGGGGTGGTGGAAGGACAATTAGCCCGCCCTGGTTGTTAGATCGTAGCCCTTATTTATTGTCGTCTTGAACGACGCTCAATTTAATCTATTTTAATCTTGATCACGGGCCTTGAGCAGGCAATAGATGGATACACAGGTGTGCATTGCGATAACGTGCGATGACTATCGCGAAATATTCTCGTCGATAACTCGACAGTACAGTAGTTGGCAGCTTGTCCTGCCCGGATGTCCTTATCGAGTGTATCATCCGTGCCGTCAGGAACTACAGCAACAACTGATTCATTCGCTCCGGTGAACTAGCGATCTGGTAGTATGTAGTAGCAGGCTACAGTTTGACATTTTAGGACTGTAGATATCATGGGGCCTTGAACCATCGCGTCCACCAAATTCAGCTATAACTAAAGTAGTCGAATATGCTACGATGATGCCATCAGCCTCAACCGTCACATACAGTACTCTGAAAATGGTAGACGCGAATAATCAAGTTAAGTAGAACTAAAATATACCACTGACTCATTCAAATAGCGTGGTGGGTCGTTCGAGATAGTTGGTGCAGATGGCCCCAATAGAAAGAAAGGGTCATCCGTGGCAACGAGTGGCGTGACGATGCAGGATTCGAGGTCATAGTTCACTTCCGGATGCAACTCGATGGAGGGCGCGACTGCATGGGCCTTCTTCCAAGCTTCACTCACTTGTTTTCTCACTTGACGAGGCTTCACAGGTACTGGGGCGTCCACAGGGACGAGTTGGGACGCATCGTAGCGGCCAGTGGTGTTGGGCGGCGGAAGGTGACGCATGATATCTTGCCTATCGACAGATTCCAGCTCAAACGAGTCCAGGGACGGAGCATGGTCTATAAGACGTTGGATTTCATGTTCCAGGCGAGTAGTCGATTGTTTTTGTGTGTGGCTGCCGCCAGTGTCTACAACGACAGTGTCCACTTGATGGGCAAAGTGAAGTGTGCGTTCAGGGTTTAAGAAGTCAGCGTCCAGGCGACGAGCACGCAACATATGTTGCTGCTTTGGGGTCGTATGCAGGGGGTATCGCGGTGCAGGATGCTGCGCCGGGGGTGCGGTTGTCCGTGGGCCCAAGTCATCGGCGTCGTCACTCACCATGTCAAGCCAACTAGTATTAATAATATTTTTAGCATTTGATTGGTGTAATCCAGTTCATTTCGTCCAATCCATGGTTCACTTCGATTTCTCATTTGTTGAGCCACTTTAGAGCATCTCCACTGAGTTTTGTCAATTAACAACTTATGACGCATAATCTCGGTCACAACTACCCTCGGCAAACTACTCAAACTACAATGTTAACACCAATATTTTTAGTTATTGAATCGACAAGCCTAGTCTTGTCCGTACAAAAACAGGACACTAAATAGGAACACCCCCGTCATCATGGAAAAGACCGACGCATAGTACGGGTACGCTGCCGGCAAGAACCGGTCGTACTCGTCGTGCTTGTAGGGCCGCACGCTCACTTGGGTGGTCCAGTGCAGCACCGAGTAGCCCACTCGGCGGTACATGACGCGGAACTGGAAGATGCCATACACGTCTGGGGTCGCAAACGTCACGGCAAAGTGGCCGCGGTCGTCGTGGGCCAACGTCTTCCGAACGTACGGATCCAACATGACAAACTCGAGCTGCATGTCGTCGGCCGCAAACGGCATCCATGTCCCGTCGTCTTGTCGTTCGTGGACGTCAAATGAATACGTGACGTTGTCCTTGATGCGATACACCTAGTAGTGCACCTTGTGAGACTTACCAAATGTTCTGGGAATCAATCACCCACGAGGGAATTCCGGGCCACTTCGGCGTCGGGGTACAGCGTCAGTGGCTGGTCGGGGCGGTCAATCGGCCTGAGCATGGCGTCTGGCGGCGTGCCGTCCTCCTTCGTGTGGCGGACGTTGGTCACGCGCAGCACCCCACGCTCGCCAAATGTCCACTTTGTCACCGCCTCGACAAAGTCTCCGTTCCCGTAGCTGGATGAGTAGTACGCATCTTTGAAGAGGTCCACAGAGCCAGAGAAGACGACCCGTGCGTTGTTCCTCGCTTGAATGGCCGCGACGAGGCTAACGTTCGTGCCAAAGTTTGACGAGGCGCGGTCAATGGGGCGTTTCGTGGGGGAGGCCGAGTACGAAGTTGGCTCGGCGGCCAAGACTGTCAACGCAAGTACGTTGGAAGGATCGACTGACATGCCAACGCCGTTGAAGAAAATGGGCTTGGAAGGTCGGCCAACAACCAGTGGGAACTGGGTCCATTGCCGGGATGTCAGATGAGAGTGGTAGATGTCGGTCTTGTCGCCAACATGACGCACATGGTCCATCACGACCGTGCCTTTCTTGTCAAACTGGACCCCAGAGGCCGCCGCGAATTGGCGTAACATCGACGACACCCGTATACTTCCGGCAACAAGCACGTTGCCGCCTTGCTCAACAAACGACAAGAGCGCATCCTGTTGGAGTGAGTTCGTTCCCAACGTCTTGAGGGATGGGGCCAAGATCACAACGTTGTCATACTGCCGCACACCATACTTAGCAAGGGTGAAATTTGACGACGCCTGGTCGAAGATGGCCAAGTGATGGCCTCGTGCTTGCAAATGGCTAATGTATGAGCCAAAGCTATTCAAATCGGCGCTTTCCCTCTCGTCGAGAAAGATAGCGACCCGGGAGCCCTGTGCTACGACTGCCAACAGCAGCCACGCCACCAGCACCAGCGGCTGATGAATCCTTGTCATCTTCAGAGTGTGCGTGGGGGGTACTTTGATTTTACGTATAAGCTTGACAGTATCCGGATAACATACACCTCAATTGAGGACATTTGACACTTCTGACCGACCATAAATAAGTTCTTGAGCACTACTACACTACTGTTGGAGACGTGGAGGCCGTGGAGGCGTTCGATGAATCTACACCGGATGAGACGAACGAACACGACAAGGACCGCCGAGCGGCAAGATGGAGCTGTGAAGCACGCTTGATCATGAGTTCCGAGTGGAAGCGATTCCATCGTGCCCGAACGAGAGCTTGCCGCTTCTTGGGTAATGGCAGCACATGCACGAGGAAGTCGGAGATGTATGCTGCGCCGGTGGGTCGAAAGAGTTCCTCAAGAAAGGCAAAGAACGTGGCGCCAGGCATGCGAGACGTGCCGTACTGCTTGGAGGTCCATTGGAAACGCTGAAACCGTTTAGGATTTTGTTCACAGGCAAGCCACACGGCGTCCAAAATCGCTTGCTGCAGCACCTCTGCGGTCATGTCTTCTGAATCCACAACAGTAATGACGTTGTTCTCGACTACGTGCGCCATGGAGCGGACAAATCGTTTGTCCATGACCATCCAGTCTTGTTGCGACAGCTTTGGTTGCATTTGAGACGACAACGGGGCAAGTGAGCGTAAAATGCGGTAGTGACCATGGATGTACTGGGACGTTGGGAGAAGGTAGCTCCACATGAGATGCCGCGGGGGGCCATCTACGAGTGGCGGCGGCGATTTCCATGGCACCACAGTCCGGACAGTGTGTCGGTGGTCGTTGGTGACGAGGATGATGGTGAGATTCAGCATCGTAGCCAGGGTTTGAAGGGCCAAAGCTCCCACGCGCACTTGAGTCGGCTTCTTGGCAACGTGAAACGCCTTTTTCACATCAATGACATTCATCCCGACGTGGGAAGCGATGGCTTCGGCATGTAAAATACCGTAGTTGGTCATGTACCTCCTCAGTTTCTCCGCGGCTGCCGTCGCTGGCATCCTGTGTATTGCTCCCTTGTGGCGCAATTTGTCTAGACGTTCGAGGGACGCCAGCTCGAGCTCCATGTCTTCAATGGTGTATAGTTCTTGGACAAGGCACAAGTATGCGGTGCGAACATCACAGCTGCTATCGTCATCCTCGGGGATGCCTGGCAGGTCCCACGGAACGATTTGGAGATGCTTGGAGGTCAAGTACGCTTGCATGTTGCGGTGGCCTTCTACGAGGGATTGGAAGTGGCATTTGCAACCGTATGTGGAACACAGGAGGATGCCACGGCTCGCATCGTCCAAGAGATGGCTCTCAAGCACGTCGAGTTTATCCTTTTCCACCGCCCCCAACGATGGATTCCACACCGTCACGTGGAGCTGGGTGCCAAACCCAGCGTCAAAGTTGCAGAAGTACCGCATATACGGGGGTGCGTGGATGTCCAGGAAATGGAGCAAGCGCAACGACGTGGCGCACACGGCTTGCAAATACGCTTCCAATTCCCCTTGGCGCTGGACCATGAAAGACTTGGTCTTGTGCTGAAAGAGCCACCGCTTTCGACGATGCAGCGGTAGTGGCGCGATGGCTACCATCGGATGTTGCTCGACAACATCCTTCGTTCCGGTTGACGTCGGCGTGGACTTTCGCCACCATGAAAACAGAGGCAGGGAAGTTGCGGGTGCAGTCGACTCGACGACGACGTCGAGGGGGGTTGTTTTGGGGGCGGAGGCTTTGTGCATGGGGATTTGCCGCAATTGGTAGTCCAGCACGCGGAACTCATCAAAGGACCGCCACGTCGTCCACGACGACTGAAACGCCATGTGGGGGTACTGGCGGCAGGCAAACACCATTTCCGTTGAGATGGCGTATTCTGGCTGTTCCATGATCGAGGCATCGTATCGACATGTGTGCACGTGCACTGTGCACTTATGAATCGTTCGGATGTCGGGGAGTCGAATGACGATGCGCTGGTGGCTCCTTGGGCGAAGCCACCGCGTCGCGGCTGTCCTTTGGAGGGATACTCTCGACCCCGACAATGGTGCCAGCGATGAGGGCGACGGTGTCGGGGTCATGTCTGTCGAAGGTGATGTCAATTTGTAAGCACTGGGTGGCGCCAAGCTTTTACGTACCTTGGTATCACTAGCGTGAAAACTCATCCCAAACGGCTCTCGGGCATGTAACGCTTCATCTGCCTTGAATTCCTGTCGTGGCAGCTGTGTGACATGCAGCAAGCACTACGAGACACACAGCACATCTGAACTCGATTGTCTTGGGCGGAATAGAGTACAGTACGTTCACGACAGCGCAATTGTAGTGGGTGTGTGAACGAGGTGAGTACCAGTGGGAGTACTGTAACGTGAAGTCGACCAGTATGAATGCCGACCTGATGCAGTTCATCACACAATTTTCACCTTGGCTTCATTCGCTGGTGCATGAGCAGGGGTGGCAACACATTCAAACCGAACGATAAGTACTGTAGCTCGCTCCGTCTTCCGGGTGTCAGAAAGTGTTTATATTGAATTGTATTATTTTTATTTACAGCACAACGTAATTGCTTGTATTTGCCATGTCGTCTTCTTCGGGCATCGTCCACGACGTTTTGCCACACGAAGGATTGTAGTAGTACATTTTGCCCGACACTTTCGAGTGCACGGACGTCCACCCCTCTGGATGGGCATCATCAGCGCCGGTGGAAGTCGCAGGGGTGAAGCTGCTGTCTTCCAAGAAGCTCACAAACCCACCACGCGTGGACTCTGGAAACGGCGGCGGCGATGATTCCTCGGACGAGGAAGCCGCCAACAAGGGGGGGCAAGGAGGGGGGGGGTCGTCGTGGGTAAGCCCTTCCACAAGCTTGACATCCATGACTTTCGTGGACGTTACTTGCACACGGTCCATTTGGTGCTGCAGTTGCTTGAAGTTCTCGTTGATTCTGTCCATGGCGTCCAACAACGTCTGGTCGGGTTGTTCCGGCGCGGCGGCGGGGTCGGTGGTCTTTTTGCTCTCGACCTTCTCCAGCGTTTGGATCTTTTCGTTCATGGCTTCGTTCATGTGATTCAGCTGAATCGTGCCTTCTTGCACCGTTTCCATCTTGTGCTGGAGCCGGTCAATTTCGGCGTTGAGTTTGAGCACGACAAACAAATTCTCCACGTCCGGCATGGTGTCCATCGCCGACGACGACGTTGTCCGAGTCGGCGGCGCCACGTATTCCATCGATATCCGGGTCATTTGGTCCTGTTCTTGCTCTTCCAGTTTCACCGCTGTGACGTGCATCGACGCTTGGACACTTGACATGCCGCGATCGATTTCGGCCAACGTCATTCTCGTGGCTTCCAAGTAATCCTCGGCCGCCATGTGGGACGGCCGGTACGCCCAGCGGGCATCAACGTCTTCCTCGTCCTCTTCTACTTCGTCATCAGGAACAGTCGACACGGCGTGCACCACATGCACACACGACGGGTCCATAAAACTGGACAAATCGCTCAAGTCGCTGTTGTTGGTCGTCTCCACGACCACCGCCCCCTCGTGGCGATGGTACTGGTCGTCGTCGTACGCGTCCACGTCTAACTCGCTCATGCGCTCCGACATTTCCGAGTTGCGCACGGTCATGTCGCTCAGCGCTTCGCTGACCCTACCGAGGTCGTGGGGTTGGTTGGTGGCTTCAGGCTGCTGCACGATGGACAAGTCATGCAATGCCAACAGCCCGAGGCTCACCACGTCCACAGAGCTGGCTACCGACTGTTGCTTAAAATGGCTCACTCCTAAGTCGAGGCCTTCTCGCGGCGGCGGTCCAAGTTGTTCTATATACACACATATATGCGTTATTACAGTGACAGATGGAAGCAACGTACGGTCGCCTTCGGTGGATGTGTCTTGAATCGTGGTCGTGGACGGCCTAGTGGACGCATTGGACGCCACGGACGTGCGCGTGGTGCTGCTGGTGAATCGCTGGTTGTCGCTGATTCTGCCATTGGAATCACGATTGTAATGATGGGACGCCGAGAGGGGCGTGGTGGGGCCAAACGAGCCGTGGCGATGGGACGGGTCGTACATTTCCGACTGGCTGCGTCGGTAGGCGGCGACGGGCACATGAAGAGTCGGATGGTTGTTGGAGGAGGAGGGTTGAGGGTGCGGATGCGGCCAGTCCGGCGTCGACTGGGAGTGAAGAAACGACCCGTTGTCACTCGCCCGGATCGACGACGAAAGCGAGCCGCGATTGTGGTTTGTCTGTCGTGACGTGATCGAATTATTGTGGGGACTGTGAAGGCTGCCGGCGCTGGATGGCCGACTGGCGAGGGACGAGTTGTTAGGAGTGTGGAGCGCCGTGGACCGGGCTTGGATGTTGCACCCGATGCACACGCGGGTCTTGGTGCGCTTAGGACCGATCAACTGCACGAGGCTACATTGGTTGCACACGACTTCACCACATGCTTGGCAGTTGTATTTTTTCCTGACGAGGGAAAACCCCCTCGTGCAGATGCCGCAGAATGAGCGCTTGCTATGCAAGTTGGTGAGCAACTATTCGTGGATTGGGCAAGGTGGCTAGTGGGCTGTACCTGGCGGGAACGTAATGGTGGGGCGCGACCCATTGCAACGTACTTAGCCGCTGCTGCTCAAAGAAATCCCGAATAGATTGTCCCCGCAGCGCGGCCAAGTCGGACATTTTAGTCACGACCCACGCCGGCAGCCTGCCGTTCGGGTCCCCCAGCACCATCGACCGAAGCTCGACTTGGAAGCTGGACAGCGGGGACGACGACGAAGATCCGTTCGAGAGGATACTCGCGCGGGACGAGCTGTTGGTCGAGTCGAGACTGTGGAACGTGTGCATGTTGAACGTCTTGGCCCGCACAAACCGATGCGAGTCTTCGAAGGATGGAAAGTTGAACAGGTCGATCGACTTGGACAGCCGAATGCCCACGCGCACGTTCTGATCGTCCACGAACGAGTCCACAAGCTACAAGGATGCCGTCAGCACGGGTTGAAGGAAGTTTCGTCAGGTACCTCAATGTAGACGTAGTCGCGGGGTTTGGTCGGGGTTGCTACAGCCTTGAGGCAGTGCCACTTTATGCACACAAAGCGCTGAGATGTGTATTCGGAGGAAATGTCCCGAGGATGCAGGACATGGAGCACGGCGCCATCGAGGAATTCAGAGCCATGGAGGGCTGTTTCCCGCTCCCGGAACATCTCTGTGGTTTCCGTGATGAAGTGGTCCATCATTTCGTCGAAGGACGCATTCACTGTGCACACTGTTCGAACGGCAGCTTGGTTGGACAAGCTATTGATGTCGTCAGCAGCGCGGGAGATGACGACGTCGGCTTTTTGTTTGACAGGTTGCCAGCGGATGTTGCCGAGACCGTTGATCAAGCAAAGCGCATTGTCCACCGCTTCGTCGACGTAGTTGATGTACGCCTCGATCTCGTCTCGCCTTAGTGGAGGCAGCGACGACAGCGAGTCTGCGAAGGCGCTCGGACGCGGCGCCGGCAGAATCGTCATGGCCGCCAGCAATCACTGCCAAAGTCAGTTCCAGCAATTACTGCGTTGCGTGATGGCAGAACGCTCTGGTCATAGACGACAAAACCATGTGGTGATGCCGATAGGAAAAATCCCCCCATCCCGCTGGTGGAGTTTGTGCTGGGGATTAAAGGTCGTACAATCCAAAATCGCAGGCGAATTCAAAGATTCCTACAACCGTCCTTGCGACCCCTCGGTGCGTCGCTATACAACATTTGTGCAGTGGAATAACCGCGCTGCCCATACCTCGCTTGAAGCGATTCATCATGGGAGTTCAATGTTTGTACCAGGCGAAAAGTGGGTACAACTAGGCAAATGGGGAAAACTCCTCATTGGGAAAATGGGGTTTTACCAAAATCGATGGCATAGAAATTGACCAATCAAACCCACAAATATGAATAAAACCTAGCATCCGATTTGTATTTGGTTTCTACATTCGAACCCACACATGAGAAAACGCACGTTTGTATGTGTTAGTTTGCTGGCTATAGTATTCTAGCCTCATTTGGAATGACAGTTCACTGGTTTATAGTCGTCGTGCTCGAAGATGGGTTTGCAGCAGATCCAAAGTACTACGCTGTGCTAACTTTAACGTACACGATAGTCGAGTAATAAAATGGAGTAACATACGTATAAAATTAATCCGAGCTCGGAGCATACAATCTGGTATACTACGTAGTACTTCGAAGTCCTACGTGGCACTTTGATTAATAATAGTAGAATTATTTACCGTTAATTAATTCTACAGTGTACAGTACATATTTCTGTTTTGAAAAACGCAGGCAAAATACAGTATGGTACGAAATATAGCATACAACTAACTGTTCGTCTATGATAGGAATTGTATTTACTCTTCAGCCCCTTCTTCAGGCGGCGACGGGTCCACGAGCACGTCCGGCTGTTCGACCAAATTCGTGAATTTGAGCACATTCGTATCTCCTTCGACGGCGACGCCAAAGTCTGTCGCCAGCTTTCGTGGCAATTGAATTTGGTGGTCCACCCCGAACTTTGCTTTGAGGCCATACCCCACGTACACGTTGAGGAATTTTTTGCCGACGCCGATGCTCACGGCTCCAGGCCATGTCAAGGATCGCGCGATGGCCAATTCTCCTACCGCCGCCGACGTCGTGGACGGCAAGCGGTCGACCCGCCACGAACCGGGCTTGTCTTCGGAAATAGCTCGAAGGGGCTCTGCGAACTCCTCGCCTTCCCACGGAACTTCTTCGCCGTCGTCATTGGTATTCGGGGGCAATGGAGTCGACCGGCCGTACTTTTCGTTGATTTCTTTCGTGTAATGCACCCAGTTACTCGGGTCTCCGAGCTCCGCCGCGGTTTTTGGTTCGGGGGCTTCTTCGGGAACTTCCAGTTCCCCTTCTTCCGACACGATGAAGAAGCCGGCGGGGCACAGAACTGTGCCAGCATTAATACGAGCAATTTGTGCGCGAATAAAGTTCTTCTCCGTGCCAGGAAACGGGGGGTGGCCATGGACCTACAGTAGTACCATGTGAATAAGAATCACGACAACGAGTAGCAAGTACCTTTCCCTCCAAGTCATCGTGAATGAACCGACGCAACGCCCGCGCGGCGACGATTTGGTCGCGACGCACGGGTGGCAGCTTGGTCCATTGATACGACCCTGACGCACTCATTAGCTTGCAATCTCATAAAAGAAGTCCCCTACCATCATCTTTGAGAACCCAATATGTGTTCTTGTTCAGCCCATTCGCCCCTTCTTCCGCCGCGGCGTCTTCAGGTTCATATGGCTCCGGAAGTTCGCCTTCAGCTACGTAAAAGTCCGCGGTCGTGCCAAGCAACTTGCCCCAGAAGCGCAACTTGGTCGTGCCGTTCAAACTCGCCAGCTTTTGAAGGGCCAACGACAGGCGAAACGTTTCCGCCTTGGAGAAACCAATGCCCGCCCATTCAAACATGTTGGCTTCATCCAACAGGTCCGATACGCCACTGGGGGTATCTTGGGCGATCTCTCCATCTTCTGTTTGGATCTGGTGGACGACATATCATCGACAGTTGAAGTGGTGGTTATACCTTGAGCAGTCCTATGGCCGACTTGCTCCAAGCTTCTTGGGCGGACTTCTACACATGACACGTTTGCAGTTTCGTCTGAGGATGTGGAGCATAGAAAGTTGATTTACTGCTTCTGCCTCTGCCGTAATTTCTCCGTTGTTCGGTGGTTCACCTCGATTAAAGCGCTCTTGGCGAACACTGCAGGACAAGTGCTCAAACATGGTGGTCGCATCAATGGGGCGCTCCACGAGTAGCTTCAGAAGGACTTCTGACAAATGGTCATATAAGTTGACACCACCGCGCTCTTCCTTCAAATAGGCCTTGGCCTCATCCAGCGTCAGGTTTGTGCTTGCCATGTTCGTGATGCTGCCTGCCTGCAAGTATTCGCAATGTGACCTTTCCGGGCGAAACCACTCGATGTGGCCTGTGATTGGTGCATTCATTATCCAGATAACATCCGGATAGTATTGAATAATATCGGAATCGCGCCAAAAGTACACGCGGGAGTACCGCGGTCACATGAACTTCTCGCAGTCCCAGGGCGGCGATCGCGAAGGCCGAGGACGTCGATTGCAGAGGACCAAGGAATGGGAGTGTCAGGTGTGTACGTTGCTGAACACGTACAAGCGGAAGACATGCGCGGCATGTCTGACCGAAAGGGAAGTGTCACCTGATCGCTTATCCCAAACTGTACCGTCCACGCAGCCAACGAGGAAACGCATTCGGCTACGTCGATCGTCACAGGCCAACTCGCAAGACGTAGATCGTGATTCCAATGATGATGACGACCTCGACAACCTTCCATTGAAACCAAAACGCGGGCGAAGTTCCAACCAGTTATCCCAAGCCATACCAACAACGATCACGAACGAGGCTTTGGAAGATCGCGTCGGTGAAGGTATGAATACTCCTGGATCCAGCATTGAGAGGACAAAGCCCATGTCGACCATCACGGCTGTTGTGAATCAACCCGAGGTGGTTGACAACAAGGAGAACAGGCCAACGTCCCTGGAACGGATGCGGGCAAAGGTCACCAGTATCCACAAGCAGACCTTCAATTCTCTACCGATGGAGGATTCAATGTCATCGAGGAAACGTCGGTTTATACCAGCCACCACGGAACAGTCCAATGGGCAACCTGATTCCGTACACGACGGCATCATCGATGGCTCGACACTTTCACTTCAACCTACCGTCCACAGCCAAGACGTTGTTTCCCAGGGAGCCCCTGCATGTCCAGCACAAGTTCACGTCGACTTTTTCTCGAACGAGACCCTACCGTCCATGACTACGATCTCGACCAACGCACACGATGCCTCGCCATCACACGACAGACAAGAACACGATGGGTCATCGCATCACATCCACTTGGCCCGTCACTCATCCCTTGATGAACTTGCATTCACTGCACCCTCGTCTATAACCTTCACCACCAACCACATACGAAAGCCGCGTGGAAGTTTCTTTTACCATATCTCGCACGGCTCGTCCCGGCCAACACCGCTGCGACTCAAGCGAAAGGCCACCAACACAATGGACAGTCTGACCGACCATCGTCGGCGCTCCGACGACACGGCCGTAGCCATCATCAATGCCAAGTGGCTCACGTCGACTATACGACCGATTCAAGAACCAACGAATGAAGCTGGAGTGCATGAGAATAGCCCAGGAGGGTACACTTGCCCGTCATCAGTCGCGTCGGATGGATCGAACGAGGCTGGCGCTCCACCGCATGCAGTCAAGAGTGAGGAGGCCCCTGGTTTCCACCCGATCGACGTGGACCAAGAAATGGAAGCTCCGTCCTTTCAACTACTCAACTTTGCCGCGCACGTCGCCGCTCCAGTGCCCCTCTTCGACCAAGCAATCCCCGCGGACCGTAGTGGCGACATGGTTGAGCCAACGTCGATGCCGGGGGACTCTCAAGGCGCGCCACCATCGTTTAGTTTATTGTCCTCTCTCCGCACTGGCCTTCCCCCGTCGGATTATTCCCTTCCACGTCCAGCCGAGTTCCAGGAAGACCGTGGTGTCGTGTGGGTGGACGATGGTGGGGGGGCACCTCGACGACAGTTGATGCATCCAACGGCATCCCTAGACAGCGACCATTGTTCGTCGACACTTCAACGGGATCGTATGCCATCCCACTCGTCGCAGTCGTCTTCTACCCACAGTGACCTTGCCATGCGCCAAGCCGGATTGGACGACAGCTCGGACGAAGAAGAAATCAAGCCCAGAAAACAGTTGCGGGGAAACCGAGTGTCGATTCAGTCGGCCGAGTGGACGTGCAAGTGGTGCACATATGCCAACGAAGGCGACGGCGCGAGCAATGAATGCGATTGTTGTGGTCAAGCCAAGGGATCGTCGTTGGGACTGCCGAGGACGACACATACTACAAGCAAAGCCACAACAAAGACGAGGAGCACACGACCCATCAACATGGACGAGAATGAGTCCAATATATATCCTTCAGGAAACGAACAAGGAGGCACCGGTGCTGGCTGGCTGTGTAACATGTGCACGTACGAGAACTGTACCAACCCCGTGCGATGCGAGTTGTGCGACACACCAAAAGGTACCTGTGTATACTACTGTATCGTGTAGAACGTTGACGACATACTAAATGATGTTTACGTAGGCTCCAACATGCCGTCGCAGTCTGAGATACGGTACATAAATAAAGTGTTACGTGTGATGACTAATCATTTCTCTTTTGTAGGGAATTCAACCACTTTGATGACCTAGACGACGATGACGACTTTGAAGTTTACGCATCGGACGCGACCAACAACCCTCCTGACGTGGTCGACTTGACAGCGGCCAGTGACGGGAACCGACAGCCGTTGTACGACAACCAGTCCGACTCGATTGAAGAAATCTCAGACACCGAGGTACACCTACCTACCTCTTGCGTCCTCTGCGACGATATAATGTATGTACTTCGTAGCGCCGTCCTCGCTCCCCCACATCCTCATGGCATACCACCACCGAGTTGCGCGAGTTTACGTCCTTTACCCCCGTCTCGTTGCTCCGACATCAGGCAGATAGCATCGACTATTTGAACATGTTTGGTGCCAACAGGTACAGTACATCCCCATGTCATTGTCAATGCTCCACTTTGGACTTCGCCTAGGGGAGGAAGGTCATACTCGGATCGATTGCAAACTCGAGTGTCGGAATCTCGACGACGACAGGCGGCGCAGGCACGAGGAGGAGGAGGAGGGGGCCAACCAAAATCCTCTGGAAAGCGCAAAAAAGGGGCCAAGAAAGGTCGAAAGTCCCCCGCCAAAGCCCCCAAAGGTCGGTCTGTCAATGATTCCCACACGTTTTCGAATCTACTGCAAGTTGGATTGTCGAACACGAGTATCAACAACGCTTGGACTTAGAATATGCTTCGAATCGATCGTCGGTTCCTCAATTTCAACGAGCATCCGCGGCCGGAAAACGTCGCGCCATGCCGCCATTCCAAAAGGCTTCTGCAGCAACCAGCAGTAGTAGCAGTACCAGTGGGGCCCCTCGTCTGGTCAATGCCAACTTACAGCCCAAGGCGCGGACAAACTCGATGCGCGTCGTGGCCGAAGAAGGCGACTTTGGAGCATTTCGATCGGCGCGGCATCATGCCGCCGACTCGAGCCGCCTCGCCGCCGCGGCGTGGGAAGGGCAAGGGTCGATGCGGTACGAAGACGATTAAATTAACAAAACTCTTCAAGGATACTTGTCGAACGCACTAAAACTATCTTGGGCCGTCCGCGACAGTTTCGAGTAGTTGAGCAGCCCCAAGAGCCCAATGCTCACGGTGGCACTCACGACAAACAACACGTCAAACCAGGACGCAAACCCATAGTAATCGATCGGGCCCAACACGGCATCGATGTGTCGCCTAGAAAAAGATATCATCAACTCGTATGAAAAACGTATATATTTTTTGTATAGTATATATATATATTTGTACTTGTGGTCGGCTTGCAAATTCATGCGCATCATGACAAACGACGACACAAAGTACATGCCCATCAAGTTTGCGAGCAACAGCACGACCGAATTGGATGAGACGCTGCTCGACAAAAAGCGAAAGCACTAGACATTTGCAAAATGCTCGCAAATTGTTCGCATTTTGAGAATGTATGTACGTACCTTTAACACGAGGAGGAGGAAGCCGCGAGTCTGCGTAAAGACCAAAATGCCCACAAACACCAGGGACGACACATTCGCCATGAACCGGACGTTGATCTAATCAACAAAACAAGTACGTTTCAGTTAAATTTGCCAATTTTGCGAGGGATTGATGAAATCGAGAAAAGACGTATGATTGGCTAAAACGAATGAAGGTTGAAATAATATGATTGGCTCAAAACATTGACTGTCCCTCTTAAACTTAGTTTAATCATGCGATTTCACAGGTCCGGCGTTGTTCGGCGATTCAGTCAACCAACCGCCGGAGCAAGTTTTGAGTATAGGACACACAATATAAAAAGCAAAGAAAAATCATGGACGAGAGGGTCATGCGACGTACCCACGAGTGGAGCGACGGCCACAGATACAGCAGTTTGACCACGACATTCGTGATGGGGTCGGTGTCTCGGTCCCGCCGGAACACGACATTGACGGTGCTCATGATCATCTTGTACACGCAAAAGCCGCAAAACGCCATGCCGATCCAGTTGAACACTCGTCCTTTCAACGTCCGCTTCTCCACTGCACGGTGCTATCGCCATCCATGTAGTTCAAATATTTTTTTAAAAAACATTTAAAACATGGCATGCAGCATCATCCAAGACATTTAAAACATTTAAAACACAAGAGGGCAACATGGAATATATACCTGCAACTCGCGCATGGCATGCAGTTCCAAGAATAATTCTTTGCCCAACGTTTCCAACACGGACACTTCGCCTTGTAAATTCTGCACGTACGACTCTACCAAGCAATATCAGAATGATTTTTATATATATATATATATAATATATGGCCATTGTCGCACCCGTGTCGTTTTGCTTGTGAAACATGGCACTCCATAGCTTTCCGAGTATCGGGTTCAAAGACGAGCGTTGACCAGTGTCTGTCCGCCTGGCGGCGTGCACTTCGTACGCAATGCGCTTCTTCTTGATCACAATCATGTCCAAGTTTTGGCGGACGCGGCGCTCCAGACCGAGGATGTCTTCTTCGGCCACGCTGCGCCAAAAGATCGTCATGGACTCGTACGGCATGTTCACAGCCCCAAACCCGGACAAGATGGCCATGAAGTTGACGCCAAGAAAGCCCACGCGACTGATGAACCCTTCCAACGAGAACAAGCCCACCCAGTACGACGTGTCTTCGGCTGCGCCCGTGCTGCTTGTTGGAGGCAAGGGCAAGGACGGCACGTACTCGCCAGACTTCCAAAACGCGTAGAGGAAACTCACTTCCAAGACGATCGTGACCACGATGGCTTGATGGCGCTTGAGGCGTTGTTCCCGCGCCATGGTGTAGAACTGCATCACAGGGATCATGTACGCAATGAGGAAGGCCAGCCCAACCAAGTCGATTTGCCAGATAAGCTGTCGAGTCGCTGGCCGTAGAATGTCGGCGAGCTCAAAGATCAACACCTCGAAGATGCTAAACGACAGCATGAACGTGACGCAGAACAGGAAGCGCGAAAACACGCCTGTGTCCCTGACTTCGTAGTCTTGGAACAGCCACATGGAGAAGAAGGCATAGGCAAACAGGAAGAACAACAGCCAGCTGATGCCAACGATCACAAGGGCGTCCGTTGGCAGCAGATCCGCAAGCGCTGCGACGTCCATGAAGTTCGCACAATAATCGATTTGGATTGGCTAAAAGCACATTGTCATGGCAAATCAAGACCTTTTTCATGATTAATTTTAACCAATAAAAGTGAATAGACCTTATTGGGTACCGTTACAGTACGTACTGTACTTTGACAGGAACAAGACATACCATATGCACGTCGCACTAGATTTCCCATGAAGGGGACAGGAAGTACTCATGCACGTCGCATTAGATTTCCCACGAAGTGTGAATGATCTTGACACATGTGCAATTCGAAGCAGCGTAGATGCGCTACTATTAATTGTACTATTTCTCCATTGTAATATATCCGTGGCAAGGGTCGTCCACTTTGCTAAAGTCGAGAAAGTTCTGTGTATCTGTTCGACACGTACATTTGTTTGTACATGTACTTTGTACTATGTACGACACAAGTACTAAAAATGCCAATTGATACACTAGCGTACATTCGTACGTACGACTCTTTCGTACACTGACGTACTACTCTCGAACCCCGTCCTTCCGGTCGCGACCTGTGATTGGGCCACATTAAAAACAGCAACAATTTGCAACACTCCTATATTAAATTGCATGCATTTGGATACAAATTTCAAGTTTGACATGAAAATCCATCATTGTGTGATAATAAACTCACCCAGCAGATCCATTTCTCAAAAAATTACGCAATTGCAACATGCCGTCGTGCTATCATTGCCGCGCCAACGATGCTCGCTGTAGATGTGGGCAATGCAAGTCAGTGTACTTCTGCAACCGAGATTGCCAGATCCAGGCATGGTCTACGCATCGACCAGAATGCATACCTCCCGCCGTTGCACCATTGCATATACCTACTCCATCGCCTGTCGAAACACAATCCCAACCTCTTGTTCCCAGCACACGTCCTTCTCCACACACGTCTCGTGCATCAGACGACGTTGCAGAAAACAATGCAGCACATCGCGAGGACGACTCGGTGGCCAAAGAGCCTTCGAAGAAGAACAAAAAGAAGAAGAAGAAGAAAGCAAAGCGACAAGCCGACTCGTCTGGGTCATCATCCCCCGACGAAAGCTGCTGCAGCAGCGTCGCCGTGCATCCAACTGTGACGTCTCCTTCGATACAGATCCCATGCGCGTCCAATGTCAAAGGCATCAAGGACGATTGGACAGCCCTGGACACTGTTTCACAGAAATCCAAGAAAAAGAGTGGCAAAGCCACCAACCCGACGACCACCACCTCGAAGCAACGAAACCAGAGTCTTCCTGGAAACAACAGCAAATCCAAGACGGCGCTGGTGAAAACCAAGTCCAAGTCCATGTCCGTCAAGAAGGGCGTGTCGTGGGGGACGGTGAGCGCGCGGGAATTCGCGCGGTGTCCGGGTGGCGGCGGGGCCGTGCCGGACCAGGGCACATGGGCCCTAGGTCTTGGAAAGGCCATCCAGGACGTCACGTTTGGTCCTGTGGACGTTGTGGAGAGCCTCAAGGCACACGCAGCGAGCCAACCCCATCCCATCCCATCGCATTCGAACCATCACCACCACAAGAAAGATCGACCTGTGCCAACCGACCGCCTGCATCGCTTGAACGAACGAGAGCGAAAAGAAGTGCTCATGCAGGCGGAAAACAGCCAGCTGCTTTCCCCCCACGACCCCAGCCCCAGCCCGCCCAAGCACGAACCCCACCGTCGGCAGCGCCGTTCGTGTGCGTATTCACACATGTCAACCTGTCGACTGTGTCTTTTGAATATGACATCTATAGAGTCCTTGTCTTCCACATCATCCACATGATGGCCTTTTCTCCTAATGACGTTGCTTGTAGCGTCGGACGACTGCGACGCGCACGTGTTTGCAAGTCTGTGCCTGGAGCAAGCCACGGAATTCGCCCTCATCCGGTCGTCCCGCGATGACTTGTGCGGGTGTTCGTGCGGCGACTTGGTGAAAAAGGTGTCGAAAATGCACATCAAGAAGCTCGTGGCGTGGCTGCACGACCGCGACGTCGACACGTCGGGTATGGCCAAGGCGGAGCTGCTGCAAACAGCCAAGACCCTCGCCGCGCATGAAAAGAATTGCGCGACCGAGGACTGCGAGTGCGCCCGCAACGGTGTGCCGTGCCACCAGGGCGTGTGTGCGGGCTGCAAGGACTCGTGCCACAACGACCGGTACTCGTACAAACGCGACAGTGTGACGCAGTATCGTCACGCGCAGTTGGCTCGGTGGAAGCAGACACCCGCCGTGGCCGCCGTGTGTTAATGTAGTATGTCTAGAGTATTATACTTCGAAGTAATACTAATAGTATTGTCAAAACGAGTATTCGAAACGGACATACCTGCATACTATTATTAAAATAATTTGCTTGGACGGTTCAAGCCAATCAAATCACATGCTCGTGAATTTCTGCCAATCCAAAGTGTTCAGGTCGCATTGGGCAAGTCTAGTTTGGACAAGGTTCAAAGGGGTTCCCGCTATTGGCTAATTGACTCAAAAGTCCAAATTTGGGTGAAATACACTTTTTTGTGCTGTTAGTCGTATCATCCTATTAGTAGTGTACTCGATGCAACACAAATAGTACTATCATGACGTGGAATAAAATGTATGCAAGGTTACAAGACGACATAATTCTCCGACGAGTCTTGGCGTTGCGAGGGGGCAGCTTTGTCCGACGTCGTTTCCGACAATATCGAAGAGTTCTTTCTCGATTTCATGCCCCCCAGGACGTCGCGACTGTCCTACACACTCATGGCTTTGAAACGTGCTCCAAGCAACGACGGCCATGTACGTATATATATATATACCGCTCGAGTACGCAAGTCGTCGGCAAACAACTCGAGGGCCCGCTGGCTGTTGGTGGCCACTGCTGTGTCGTCCTCCATGTCAAAGAACTGGCTGCCATAGTTGAACGTGGCCGCACTCTCGCGGCACTTGTTGCCGGCTGCTTCTTCTGGCTTGTTCATGACCTCCGCAAAGAAGCCCATGGGCCGAGCCAGCAGTTCGTGGTACGTGCCGCGGTCGATGATGCGGCCGCTTTGCATGACGAGGATCGAATCGGCCGACCTTGTCGTCGACAACCGATGGGTCACCTACACAAAAATACAAACATGAGATACAGTATTCTACATAGAAAAAAAGTGTACCGAAATGATCGTCATGTGCAACTTCTTGGCCAACGCGTGGAGGCAGTCGACGATCGAGGCTTCGGTCTCGGCGTCCAGCGCCGACGTGGCTTCGTCCAGCAGCAAGATGGACGGCTTCCGGACCAGCGCCCGCGCCAGACAGATGCGCTGCGTCTGTCCGCCGCTCAAATTGGCCGTCGCGTGCTGTCCCACAATCGTGTCGTACCCGTCCTTGAGGGCATGGACGAACGCGCCGCACTCGGCCAGCTCGGCCGCATGTTTGCACTCGTCGTCCGTCGCCAAAGCATTGCCAAACCTGATATATATATTAGATAGTACTAGTCCAATCTATAAATGTACCGAATGTTGTCTAGAATGCTGCCGTTCAAGATCCCGCCGTCCTGAAATACCACGGCGATCTGCCCCATGTAGCTCGACTTGGAATACGCGTGCAGATTGTGGTCGTCCACGGCAATGACACCATCCGACGGCTCGTAAAACTGCATCAAACACCCCAGCAACGTGCTTTTCCCACATCCACTCGGACCCACAATGCACACGTAATGGCCCTACATTATATATATCAATATATAATATATTCGCTTTGAATCGTACAATGGGAAACGTGGCGTTCACGTCTTGCAAGTTCCACACGTCCGACGTGGGGTCATATTGAAAGCTCAAGCGATCAATTCGCAATCCCTGCTGCATGCGCGGGACACGTGGCAGGCGGTCCGTGTCGCCGTCGTCCACGTCACATTTCTACACAAGTCGCGTGAAAACCACCATCTGATTCTTCATCGTCTGATTCTTCATCGTCTGATTCTTCATCGTCTGATTCGTACGTACGTCGTACACGATCTCGTCGAGGCGCTGCAGACTGCTGGCGTTGCCAATGGCGACCCGCATGAACCCGCCGAGGACCGTCACGGGCGTGGACACGCGGCCCAAGAGCGTCACGGCCGAAAAAAAGTCCCCCGACGTCATGTCGCCCTTGTACACCTAACATTACGCCTTGGTCAACGTGTGCCAACTTGAACGACGACGATATTAAAATAATTCGCACTCGAGGGCTATACGATGTAATAGTATTGTTTATTCTAAACTGGAGCGAGATGGAGAATGAATCAACACAACCAAATGTATTACACAAGAATCATCGGCAGAAGTAGTTCGCCAATCAGATCATCATCAACGTCGAATTAGTGTGTGACTTCAATTTGTGTGATACCCATCACCACAGGACACCATGTTACATTCAGTACAAAGAAAGGATCGATAGATTTGGCGATTCAGCACAAAAGTAGTCCAAATGTTTGGTAAAAGAAAGGCAATACCTTGGTGGCCATGCCAGCCGTCATGATAGCCACAAACACATACATGGCGCTGTCCACGTAAATCTGCACAATCCCCGACCAAAAGTCTTTGAGGAATTGCGCCTGGCCTAGCATGGCCGTCGACGACGCAAACTTTGCCAGGAGCGACGGCTGGATGTCGTACGCCCGCACCACCTGTGGACATTGTCTCAGACTCATGCCAAAGATCGATAATATATATGGCGTGCGTACGTTGTGACACTGCACGGCGTTCTGAAACTCGGCGGCCACAAACGCATTCTTGGAGCCAAACTCTTTGGACTTTAGAGATGCGTGGCCTTGGGGGCCCGTGGAAATGAGCACGGCGGCAAACCCGAGGGACGCCATGCCCACAGACGGCTCAAAGTAGATGAGAAACGCAAAGCCGGCCACCACCGACACGATCGGGTGCATGAGGTTCTACGACATGGTCTCAATACAATATATATATATATATATTATCATACCCAAAACACGGCCTGCCACAGCGCATTCACGCGCGCCACATCCGACTGGAACAAGTTGTTGAGGTCGCCTTCGGTGCGCTGGGAGAAGAAGAGCGTGGGCTGGGCCAGAATCGTCTTGAGCAGCTGGCCCTGCACCTTGAGCGTGGCGTTGGCAATCATCGTCGATTGAAAGTACCCCATGAGGAAGTCCACGATCGCAAACGGCACGCAGATGAGGAGGATGCCACATACACCCACAGCCAAGCTCGAGGCCGGCACGAAGTACGTAAACGTGCCTTCGGTGCCGTTGGGGAAGACAAACTTGTTCTTGGCCATCACTTGCGTCTCGACCCACGTCTGCATCGTGCCGTTGCCTACCCACCCCGACCACATCCTCTTGTTATAGATATATTGACGTGGGGCGTACGTACGGTAGCCCTGCTTGAAGATCTTGTTGACGCGATTCGGAAATGCTTCGTCGCCGAGCAAACCCATAAAGTACGCCAACATGGGCGTGATGGACGCGTGCACGAGCACGATTAACACCGTGCTCGCTAGCGCCACCCGCTGGTTGGACCAATGGCGCAGCGTCGACGAGACCACGTCCAGGGCGCCGTACACGCGCAGCGCCGACTGCGCGTCCAAGTCGCGCAGGTGGCTCAAGAACGCCGACGCGGTCATGTCGGCGGGGCGGTGGGCCACGGCCTTCTCCAGGAACACCATCAGTTCGTCGTTGGTCATGTCGCCGTCCGTTCGGCCGCAAATGATGACCAAGTCGTGCTCCATCACTTCCACCGATGCCTGCAAAGGTATGAAACAGGATGGCGACGAGGACGAGAACGTCCATCGAACTCACCGCGGCGATGTTGGGGATGCGGCGAAGGGCCGACCGCAGCGAGTCCATCGAGATGAGCAGCGTGTCCGCGGCGGAAGTGGGCTGGAGCGACTTGGAGTAGACCCGCACCATGGGCTTCAACACGATGCGCACCGCCAGCACGACGCAATACGCCGCCGCAAAGTAGATTTCGATTTGGTTCGATCTGTATTTCGGAAAGACGTGGGTTTCGCCTGGCAGCAATGGCTGGTCCTTGTCCAAGTACTCGGTGATGACCACGCGCTTCTCCTCGACGTTGTCCGCGTACACAAACCTGCAGACAAGCATGACGATGAAACGAAATTAGAACGACGACGTACCGAGCCGCCAAGGCACCCCCGACGCACAGCAAGGCCACGACGTCGCTCATACTCGCGCAGGACCGACAAAGTCGCGTGCGTAGACCAGCCATCCGAAGCAGCACGTCGATGGCATACACGCCAGAGCACCCCATGGAAAGCAGGCGCAGGGTTTCTCCCCATTCAACGTATGTGTAGTCGGCCGAGAGGAACGCAATGGCGGTCGAGTTCACGAGGTAGTCGCCGAAATGCACTAGCAGTACGGTATAATGCCATACCCAATGGTCGAGCATCTTGAGCAAGCCACACGACACGTTCGGAGCAGGCGTGTCTTTCATGGTCGTGTTCGCCCCATCCACAGTCGCTTGGTATGGCGCAGTGGACTGCGAGTCGCGCCGTTGTCTGGGTGTGCTGCCGGCAACTTCCATCCAAGGTCACGCACGACGTTGGGCAATGGAAAGATGCAGAACGAGCCAGTCTCTGTCTCGCAACGGCGATAGTGGTCGTCATTTGTTTCGAACACGTTTCAAACGTCTTCTACATACTCTACCAACGTACATATTTTCGATCCCGACATATTATATGTACTATCTTATCTATTATCACGATTAACCACTATCGCATGTCCTAATCCTTGGCTTAAAGCACAATGTAGTTGCCAGAACTCTCCATGTGCCTGAGCGATCTGTCGGCGACACCGCGGGAAGCCTTGCGGTGTAACGACGAACGGGTCAGCTCTTGGCTTTCCTACACGTCCACAACAAATATCAATTCATACAGGTTTCCGTCGTCATGTCGGAATCGGCAAGTTGGTCATACCGTTCGTGTACGCAATGCATCGGTAAACAGTTCGAGGGCGCGCTGCGTCGATCGCGCGTTCGGGTCTTCGTCGTCAGCATGATGACGGCGACGGTCCTGGCTGCCGCATAGGATGCTACTGCTGGCGAAGCTCGAGTTGCTGGTCGATGGAACGATGGGAATGTCGGCGAGTTCTGCTAACAGTCCTCGGCCCAGTAGCTCTTCGTGCGTCCCTTGATCCACCACACGACCGCTTTGCATGACGAGGATCGAATCGGCCGACCTTGTCGTCGACAACCGATGGGTCACCTACACAAAAATACAAACATGAGATACAGTATTCTACATAGAAAAAAAGTGTACCGAAATGATCGTCATGTGCAACTTCTTGGCCAACGCGTGGAGGCAGTCGACGATCGAGGCTTCGGTCTCGGCGTCCAGCGCCGACGTGGCTTCGTCCAGCAGCAAGATGGACGGCTTCCGGACCAGCGCCCGCGCCAGACAGATGCGCTGCGTCTGTCCGCCGCTCAAATTGGCCGTCGCGTGCTGTCCCACAATCGTGTCGTACCCGTCCTTGAGGGCATGGACGAACGCGCCGCACTCGGCCAGCTCGGCCGCATGTTTGCACTCGTCGTCCGTCGCCAAAGCATTGCCAAACCTGATATATATATTAGATAGTACTAGTCCAATCTATAAATGTACCGAATGTTGTCTAGAATGCTGCCGTTCAAGATCCCGCCGTCCTGAAATACCACGGCGATCTGCCCCATGTAGCTCGACTTGGAATACGCGTGCAGATTGTGGTCGTCCACGGCAATGACACCATCCGACGGCTCGTAAAACTGCATCAAACACCCCAGCAACGTGCTTTTCCCACATCCACTCGGACCCACAATGCACACGTAATGGCCCTACATCACATACAATCAGTGTGATTGCACACATGTTCGTATAACGAGAGCTTGTGATTGTTATATCGAGGGTGGTTGGGTAGGCCGTTCGTATATACCAGAGGAAACGTCGCCGACACTTGTTGAAGGTCAAAGTGGGAGGTGGTAGTGTCGTACTGAAAGCTCAAGCGATCCACTTGCAGCGCCCGTTGCATTCGCGGCAAACTCGGCAGAGTCGGCGTGGCATCCCGACGCTCTGGCATCTACAACCCACCTTGTCACATGGACATGTTTTAGACGCCATCAATATTCTACACCGTACTTTGTCGCAGAGGACAATCTCGTCCAGACGCTGGAGGCTGCTGGCATTGCCAATAGCCACCCGCATGAACCCCCCCAAGACCGTCACGGGCGTCGAGATGCGGGACATGAGGGTCACGGCCGAGAAGAAGGCGCCCGCCGTGATATCGGCTCGAAACACCTACTTTGCATCAGTAAGGTAGTAAGTATTGTCCAGTTGATTCGACATTGGAGTGGGGTAAAGATTTTCCTTTAAGTGGTTATTTAGAAGTATATTATAATGAATTAAAAAAAGAGTAGTTTATGAACCTATTCAATTATCTCAAAAATATCGATTATTTGAATTTAATACTCCTTGGAATAAAAAATAATTATTAAATTTTATATTAATTGTTATTAAGTAATTATTAATTTTAAGTAGGGTGCTCAATCGAATGAGCAGCACCAAATCGGCAGACAATCGATCGACCAATCAAAAACCAGATCACGAATCAAGTAACCAATCAAATTCACTTCGACCATTTCAACCCCGAATAGTGTGTGGCTGAAATTAGTGTGACACTGGACGAATTAAGTCAGTACAAAGAATCGATATATCGATAGATTTGGCAAAGAATCAGCACAAAAGTAGTCCACATTTTGGGTAAAAGAAAGACAATAGTAGTTGTGGTATCCAAGTTTCCAACACTGTTTGTACGAGTCTCGTACTTTCAAGGCGAGCCCGGCCGTCATAACCGCTACAAAGAAAAACATGGCGCTGTCCACGTATATTTGGACGACGCCAGCCCAAAAGTCTTTGAGAAATTGCGCCTTGCGGAGGGTGGTGGTGGTGGCGTGGAACTTGGTTAGCACGGGCGATTGGATGCCATAAGCTCGCACGACCTACGGTACACAGGTGTCTGGGCATGTTGTTGTATACAACACTTATTACTTGTTGGCATGCAATGGCATTTTGAAAGTCCGCCGAAGTGTAGGCATTCTTGGAGCCAAAGTCTTTGGACTTTAGAGACGCGTGGCCTTGGGGGCCGCTGGTCACGACCATGATCGAAAACCCCAGAGATACCATGCCCACGGACGGCTCAAAGTAGATGAGGAACGCAAACCCAGCCACAATTGCAATCAACGGGTGCATGAGGTTCTACGACATGGACTCAATATAATATATATATATATTATCATACCCAAAACACGGCCTGCCACAGCGCATTCACGCGCGCCACGTCCGACTGGAACAAGTTGTTGAGGTCGCCTTCGGTGCGCTGGGAGAAGAAGAGCGTGGGCTGGGCCAGAATCGTCTTGAGCAGGGACGCTTGGAGTCGTTCCGTGGCCTTGGCAATCATCGTCGATTGAAAGTACCCCATGAGGAAGTCCACGATCGCAAACGGCACGCAGACCACGACGATGCCCACAACCCCCGCGTGGAGCGACCATTCAGGGGTAATATACGGCAAGGCCGTGTCACTACCCGTGTACGGATCCGTCGTCACGTTCTTGTACCGTACTTGGGACCTCAGGTACAACCCCTTGACTATCCAAAGGACATGAAACAACTACAATCTACAATGTCGATACATCTTACAAATTAAAGCTTCATGTGTGAATATTGTCGATATATTCGAAATTGCAGTGGGCCCAATCGAATGAAAAACCAAATCGGCAAAGGATCGATATAACGACCAATCAAAACTCAAACCACGAATCAAGTGGCCAATCAAATCCACTCTTCATTCAACATCGAATTCATGTGAGCCTGAAATTAGTGTGATACTTTTTACGTACAAAAGTGATATATTTGGCGAATCATTGGGTAAAAGAAGACAATTTACCCAAGGAAAAACATACACATGCTCGACATTCGACACTTCACAATACGCATAATAATATCACAACCACACATCAACATTTTGACACTCGTGTAGGACTTGAATTAGTGTCATGATGGGTAAGCTTTTTGGACAAGTTGGCTACATATGTCAACATAAAACAAGGCATACATATAGGCGAGGCAATATATAGTACCCGCATCGTTTATAGCGACATGGCCGGCCTGCTGCGGGAATGCTTCGTCCCCCAGCAAGCTTATAAAGTATGCGACAACGGGCACGAACGATGCATTAGCGAGGACAACCAAGACGGTGCAAAAGAGGGCGAGGCGCTGGTTGGACCAGTGTCGCAGGGTCGATGTCACCACGTCCAGCGCGCCGTACACAAACCGCGACGACTGCGCGTCAATATCCCGCAGATGAGACAGGAACGCCGACGCAGACATGTGTCTGGGGCGGTGGACGACGGCTTTCTCAAGGAACTGCATGAGTTCGGCGCGGGAGAGGTCGCCGTCCGTCCGGCCGCAGGTCACCGACAGGTCGTGCTCCATGAGGTCCACCGCAGCCTACGATGGGGTTTATATGGAAGACGAAGGGGTAATGTGTACATCGATCATGTACATACCTCGGTGATGGACGGAATGCGGCGGAGGGTAGCGCGAAGCGACGCCATGGAGAAGCGAAGGAGGTCGAACGACGGCTGCTCGTACAAAGTCTTGGAGAACGCCCGCGCCACGGGCTTGAACGCGATCCGCGCAGACACGAGCACGCAGTACCCCGATGCAAAGTAGATTTCCACCTGGTTGGAGCCGAATTTGGGGAACTTTTGATTGCCTGCTCCGGCCTTCTCGTCGTAATAACCCACTCGAGTGATGATCACCGCGGCCAAGTTGTCCGCTTTGATGTACCTAAGTCGATCAATCGAATATGGAGGATTCATGTGATGATCGCTCAAGTGTACACGTGCGTACCGCAAAGCTAGCATGCCACCCATGCACCCACAGCCAACGAAGTCCATGAGGGTGGCCGGCGAACGGAAAAGCGCGGTGCGTATACCCACAAGACGAACGAGCATGTCCAACGCGTACACGCCACTGCACCCAAGGGACACCAAGCGGCAGAGTGATGCGTATTTGACGTACGTAGTTACAGACAAGAACGCCACCGCGACGGCGTTGGTGAAGAAGTCAGCAAAGAGCACAACCATGACGACGTAGTGCCAGCCGCCGCTGTCCGCGAGCTTGAGGAGGCTGTATAGGCCAGGGGTGCTAAGGGATGGAGGCATCGGTGGCGCCATTCCCGACTTGGTTTGTGCACCCTTGACCATGTTGTGTCTTGCCCATGAGTACAGTATTCTCATCCTACGTTTGAGACGTTTTATAAACACCCGGATTCGGACGTTTGAAACGTGAAAACAACACCATAATGTAGTCCACACACAGCACCACTGTACACTTTCACTTTGGGAATCCTCGACGATGTATCCAGTCCTGCGATGGAATAAGGCTTCAAAAAGAGCGGTCACACAGCCGTGGTACAACCTCCGCGCCTACGTAGGCTCGAGTGTTCGAAACGTTCGCAACGATGCCTATCAATGAAAACGCTGACCAATCACAGCCGTGCTTTGGTCACGCTCCACCAATCAACGGCGAGGTAAACGTAGTATCCGTTCGATTTTGTATCCGTACCGTTAGTATTTCGTTCACGAAAAATGAACGACTAATGTTACTATATATTAATACTAGTAGGTAGTAGTAATGGTCATCATGGCTGTCGTCAACCGAGTCACAAACTTGGCTCGGGGCTTGTGGTGGAGACAGGACTCGAAGAGCAGCCGTGCCTTGTCCGTGGCGCCCACTTTCAAACACACCAACTACACACACCATGAGATACAGTAATCTCAACCCAACCATCGTCGCTGACCATTCAAAACAAATAGCAACGTACCCCCAAGAGATACAACGCACGAATGTCTTGACTTGGCATCATCGCTTTCAGAACGCCAGCAGCTTCTTGAAACGCTTGCAGCGCTACAAATACAGTACTAAGCACTCAAGACAAAATAGGGTTCTGGCTACCGTAGAACCACCTCGCCATGCTCAACTGGAGGTTCAAGTCCTCTTGCACTGTAAGGGAATACCTATTTTTGTACGATCGGACACCAGCGTGCACCTACGGTCGTACAGTTGTAAGAAGCCAAGGATCAGCGTACAACGTACGAAACGGTATCGCAGGGGGTCAGTCGGTGAAAGATGCCTTGCGGCTGCGACCATGTGCCACTTGAAGACAAGGAACACGTCGAAATCGTAGTTGGACAGGGCCAGAAACGCCACTTGCGACGGCAGTGTCGAAAACCCACGACTGTCTTCTAACGCCCCCTGTGACACAGTTGGGTTGAGTCGTAAATCAAACCGCACAATCATTGCACCAAAATGAGATCGCAATCGTTTGCGCCAAAGCCCGTGAGTTCTTCTGCAAAGCACTCGTGGCTCCACTACGTCCATATAATAAGTACGGTTTCTAGACCAAAAAATTTCAACCTGCCACGTCAAACAAGTAGACGAAGCTTCCTGGAGAGGAAACAGCGTCGCATACAGCACTTGAAACGTGTCGCTGAAGACGGGGGTCGTCGTCGACACTTGCACTTTGCACGTCGAGGCAAATGCAATGTCCAAGAACCGGCTGATCACGTCAAAGTCCACGGGAAGACAAAAGCAATCGGCATGGGGACTCAATTCTGGAATCTACAAGACACAAGATCACATATATCTTGGGGGGGTGACAGCGCTGGACGTACGTCGGTCAAAATGTCGCTGAAATGGACGGTCGCGTCACCCACAAGCATGCCAAACGGTGAATTTGCACTTGACCGACGACGCAGCGCCAGCACAAAGCGAAACGCGTCGACGGGGAACAGGAGCAGGCACTTTCGACGCGGATACGCCGCTTGAATGTGTTGGATGAGTGCCGTGAGCGCTTGATTCAAACACTTGGAGTCGTCATTGTCTTGGTAGTACTGGGTTGTGTCTGCCACGTCGTGTGACAGAGTGAAAGTGTCGGCGCTCTCGTCGTCGGTGCAGACTTCACACACGGCGCCATCCCCGTCAACCTACAACCGAACGAACGAATAAACAACTTCTATCCGAATAAGCGATAGCTCAACCACAAACGCATCGGTGGGCAACGAGTCGAAAAAGTAATTGCCCACGACAAACAACGGAGTGGTCGACAGGTCGAGGGTGGCGTTGGCCACTCGCAGTCGAATCGGGTCGTCTTGAATCTACAAGTGGCCACACACCACAAGTACACATTACCTTTGTTGATAACTAGGGCAATTTTATATTCTTCCATCGGATCGACTAGTATTTTTCATATAAACGACGTACGACAGCGTCGCATGACATGACGGCAAAGTCGACGGCGTTTGGAAACTGCCGCTGCAGCGATTGAAACGACGGGTGGGCCAACCGGCTGCTGACAACGTCGTCGCAGAGGTCGGTGAGCACGACGCACGGCCGTATCACGTGTTGCAAACCGGCGTCCTCGAGAAGGGCCATGACCGCTGGAATGAACGCCGCGGCAAACTTGCATGAGCCACTGCCACCTTCGAGGACGACGCAGTTGACCGTGTCGGTGGGAGACAAGAGGTGCTGGCGGTAGCAGTCGATGAAAAAGCGAACGACCACGCCTACAAGGAAACTGTTAGAAATGTATGGACGAGTTAGCGTCTTGTACGGGCGTAGGCGGCCGCGAGAAACATGGAGCTGGACACGCCGTACGGGACCGTGTTGGAGCTCCAAGCAGCCATGCCTTGGGCTTTGTAAAACGCTTGCTGCGTGGCCCACACACGAGATTTGGACAAGGTTGACAGCGTCGCAGGGACTATTGCTTTTGGGGGGCCACTACGAAAGAGCATGGCGTTCGTGGACGTAGGCTGGTGCAGCGTCGGCATTTGGTTGAAGAAGGCGGCGATGGACGGGTCAGTGGGAGACCACAGTTGTACTTGTTGTAGCTCGGTCATCAACGACAGAAAATGGCGAGCGGTCGTGAGGCGCGGAAGTTTCTTGGTGAGTACTGGCAAGTAGCGCAGAAACACTTGGGGATCGAATTGAGTCAAGCGAAGCACGACCAAAGCCAGTTGGAGAGGCACGGACGCCACGTCGTCGTTGAATTGCATCACTTCGGCCGCCACAGTTGGTCCCCACACGAGCAATGGCGACTGCAATGGCCGGACAATGAACTGCTGGACATCCAACGGAAGGTCCTCGGGTGTGTGAAGATGGAAGTGGCGTGCCAGTACGTTCAATGCTGTCTCGCTGGTGGTGGTTGTGTCCAACCAGAGACTGGGCACATGACTGTTCGCTTGAAGCGCTTCCCACACTTGTGTCCACGTTGAATCTGTCGGCTCCGTTTTGAGCACGACCACAAACGACGGCGGGAAATTAGCCAGGATAACCATGAGCTCCTCCACAGAGTGGATCATTGCGATGGATTGGCATGTTGCATGGGCCAACTCCTTGTCCAGGACGAAGAGCAGTCCGTCGCCTCCGATTGCTGCACTAAACCGTGCCACCGCTCGAAGCGCTGCCACAATCATGTTGTCGAATGGCCCAATCAAATAATTGTATGCTATCCACCAATCAAAACCACTTCTGTAGAATCAAGGGAACTCTGAAAATGAATATAAACCGTATCTTGCTTCTGTTAACAGTAAATAGCACTGACGTTTTAAATGCTTTCCAAACACTTGACCATTCCTGCCAAGAAGCACGAAGCACTCGCAAGCACAGCGATGAATACTTCTACGTGCTACGTACAGTAGTGTATTAATACCGTAGCTTCAACGCCGAATACACTCTGCAAAAACTCCGGAAGCATTTTTCTTATTGGCAATTTGAACTTGACGTTATGCCACATGTGGTTGCTGTTAGAACACAGCATTCAGAAATTCATACACTTATTGCCTAATTTAAGAGGTGTTATAACCTAAATTAGTAAACGCAGCGGTATAATGTAGCCAGAGGTGTAACAGCTGTCTGGAATAGTCGCAAGCCGAAATTATGGCCGTGAAGCAGCAATCGCAGCAGTCGGCGGCAAGTCCTTCAGCGTCTGGACAACAACGCGAAGCACGTCAGAAGAACATGGCACCTTCCAATGGTCCACAGCATCCAGCCGGCGGCGCGTCATCTCCGCAAGGCCAGGGTGGCCGTGTGGGCTGTCTGCAGCTGATCGACAATCGGAAGTGGCATTACGTAGTAATGGGTCTCCTCTTTATCGATTTCTTTGGGAATGCCGTGGGGGTTGGCTTCTTGTCCCAAGTCACGTACCATACGTGGGCTCTCAAGATGCGTCTTGCATCTGCCGGGTGCTGCGCCATCTACGCCATTGACATGTTGCTTCGCCTCGTGGCGGTGCGGTCGGCGCTGTGTCGTTCGCCGTCGTCGTTGATGGACGTTTTCGCGCTGGTGCTCGTCGGTGGGGCCGCGGCTGCTCGGTACGTTACCACATAGCTGTCGTCGTTCTGAAACGCGAGATAGGTTCGTCAAAGCGGACAGTCCTGCCAAGGTTGTGATCACCCAGAAAGGGTGGCTGGATGACGAAGCGCCCATCCCTCGCCATCCGAAATACGTGTCCAACCAAATCGAGATCTACATTGCGTCGGCCTACTGTCTCTTGATCGCGGTGCGCATCATCCTCAAGCCTCGCGCGCGCGTGTTCTCCAAGAAGTTGCACAACCACGCCAACTCGGACCACCTGCGCATCTCCATGGACTCGCTACGGAGCTCTCTCAAGCGCATTCCCAACATCTCCGAGGTCCAAACACGTCTTGTGTACCCTCCATCGACTGAATCCATCAGTAGGCGGCGATTGAAATGATGGAGACGGACCTGGTCATGATCTGCGGCCGCAACGACGGCGAGATGTCACGCAGCGAGCTCATGCAGTTCCTGGAGCGGGCGCTCACCTACCGCCCCAAGGAAATCAGCGCCAGCGTGTTCCTGTCCCACCTGCGAGACATTGACGCGCAGTCGTCGCTGTTCATCTACGGCGCGTCGGACGTGGTGACATCGACCCTGCGACACTGGTCCAACCAGCGCCTTGCTCTGTCTTGCACCGTCTTGGTCGTGCTCATCAACGCCTCGTTCGTGCCGCTCGTGGCGTACTTTATGAGCAAACTGGGCGACGAAGCGTTTCCGCAGCAAGTGATCAAGGTCGCTATCACCAACCGTACCCAGGGCTACACCATCCGCACGGACATCCGGTACCAGAACCTCACGACGGACGCATCCGGTGTGGACATTGAACTTCCATACATTATGCCGGACAAAGCACTCAAGCTGGGCGTGTGGGGCATCCTCCTCATCTGCGTGCCGTTTGCGATTGTGGACTTCCTCATGGGGTACTTTCAATCGACGATGATTGCCAAGGCCACGGAACGGCTCCAAGCGTCCCTGCTCAAGACGATTCTGGCCCAGCCCACGCTCTTCTTCTCCCAGCGCACCGAAGGCGACCTCAACAACTTGTTTCAGTCGGACGTGGCGCGCGTGAATGCGCTGTGGCAGGCCGTGTTTTGGGTATGATAATATATATATATACATTGGATTGAGACCATGTCGTAGAACCTCATGCACCCGATCGTGTCGATCATGTCTGGGTTCTCGTTCCTCATCTACTTTGAGCCGTCTGTGGGCATGGTCTGCCTCGGGTTTGCCGCCATGATCGTCTCGTCTGGACCGCAAGGCTACGCCAGTAAGAAGTCCAAAGACTTTGGCTCCAAGAACGCGTACGTGTCTGCCGAGTTCCAGAACGCGATTGCGTGTCAAAAGGTAGTACGACCACAGGGTTCGATGCATCTGATCTATGTGACGTGGCAGGTCGTGCGTGCGTATTCCATCCAAGACAAATTACTGGCGAAATTCGACAAAACCACGCAAACGTTGAAACAAAGCCAATTCCTCAAAGACTTTTGGGCTGGCGTCGTCCAAATATACGTGGACAGCGCCATGTTTTTCTTTGTGGCTGTCATGACCGCGGCGCTGGCGACCAAGGTATACCTCAATATATATATAACATTTGGGAGGGTCACTCAACACTATATTAGGTATACCGGGCGGACATCACGGCAGGGGACTTCTTCTCGGCTGTGACCCTCATGTCGCGCATCTCGACGCCCGTCACGGTCTTGGGGGGGTTCATGCGGGTGGCTATTGGCAATGCCAGCAGTCTCCAGCGTCTGGACGAGATTGTTCGAGAGGTATGACGAGTTGAATAGTATATTAAAATATATAAATATATATCGAAACATTAGGAACGAAATATCAACGATCCCAAGCAAGACCAAGCGAAAAAGTTGCCGCAGGTGCCACGCATGACCCAAGCATTGCGAATTGATCGCTTGAGCTTTCAATACGACAGTACAGTGGACCACTGGGACTTGGAAGACGTGAACGCCACGTTTCCCATTGTACGATTCAAAGCGAATATATTATATATATTGATATATATATAATGTAGGGCCATTACGTGTGCATTGTGGGCCCGAGTGGATGTGGGAAAAGCACGTTGCTGGGGTGTTTGATGCAGTTTTACGAGCCGTCGGATGGTGTCATTGCCGTGGACGACCACAATCTGCACGCGTATTCCAAGTCGAGCTACATGGGGCAGATCGCCGTGGTATTTCAGGACGGCGGGATCTTGAACGGCAGCATCCTAGACAACATTCGGTACACTTATAGATTGGACTACTACTACCTAATATTTATATATATATATATATATATCAGGTTTGGCAATGCTTTGGCGACGGACGACGAGTGCAAACATGCGGCCGAGCTGGCCGAGTGCGGCGCGTTCGTCCATGCCCTCAAGGACGGGTACGACACGATTGTGGGACAGCACGCGACGGCCAATTTGAGCGGCGGACAGACGCAGCGCATCTGTCTGGCGCGGGCGCTGGTCCGGAAGCCGTCCATCTTGCTGCTGGACGAAGCCACGTCGGCGCTGGACGCCGAGACCGAAGCCTCGATCGTCGACTGCCTCCACGCGTTGGCCAAGAAGTTGCACATGACGATCATTTCGGTACACTTTTTTTCTATGTAGAATACTGTATCTCATGTGTATATATTTGTGTAGGTGACCCATCGGTTGTCGACGACAAGGTCGGCCGATTCGATTCTCGTCATGCAAAGCGGCCGCATCATCGACCGCGGCACGTACCACGAACTGCTGGCTCGGCCCATGAGCTTCTTTGCCGAGTTGGTGCACAAGACCACGACAACGCAACGAAAGAACGATACGTCCTTCAACGCCATCCCGAGCTTTACCATCGCCAACCACGACGAGGACGACCAAGGCAGAAATACCGAGGAAGCGCTCCAGCTGTTCACGCACCGCCTTCGCACGCGCACGGTAAGACGCTTCAAGGTGTTATGTATAGAGGGAAAGTCATCGCAAAATTGTGGTCCAGGATAGCGCCAACGGCCATTCATTCCGCAAGAATGCACGCAAACCTTCGGCTGCGGACGCCTACATTATCTTGTAGCGACTTGTTTAATACATCTTTCATTTCGTGTCTTCTTGTACCGATATATATATCCCCACAAGATATGTTTGGTTGACATAACGGCCGCGACCGGGGTAGTAAAATACGTACTCCGGAGCGCCATCATGATGGCCTCGAGTTACTGCAGTGATAATGGGAATACTATTAACAACCCGCTCGGATAACTCCAGACAGCCACACGTACACGCTACTAGCACACTGTAGAGTCGTTCGTTGTGTGTGATGGTGTTCATCTTGGAGGCAACTCCATCAGCATAGTTTTGGGTTCAAGGCCCTGTATGCCCATTCTTTTTTCCGTACCTTCGAAATTCCAACCGCCTGAAGTGGCGACGCTGTTATAAACTTCCACGTCAAGGTCACATTTGCGTTTGTCCACCATGGCGACTGACTCGTTGTTCTCGTACAAGTTTTCAGACTATGTGCAAGGGGCACAGTCCCAGCACGACGTCGCCGCCAAGGTATATACATACTTTGACGCCACAACACTTTACCCGAATGTGCTGCAGATATGCAAGCAACTGTCCCTCGACCCCAACATGACTGTACAAGCTCTCGTGGCGCAGCATTTGGAAGGGTTGGCCGTGCCCCCAAAGCAGGCCACCATTCCGACGCAAACCATTTCTCACGCCCAGTACTTGCAACGAGGCCATGTTGTTCATTCCATCGTCCACGAAATTGTCTCTCGGCACCTTCTTCACGACGCCAACCCGGTCGTGGATCTCTTCTCCATCGACGCATTCGTCGCGAGGGTGTCATCGTTGAAGGACGCGTTTCCACCTTCATGGCTGCATGCGCTGGCCATCAAGGCCAACCCCCTTTCTGGCATTTTGCTGGCCGCCAAGCCTTTGGTGTGTTGTTTCGATCGATTTCCACTCACAATTGCGTGGTTCTACATGTCAATTCTATATTAGGGCGTAGGGCTCGAGACAGCGTCGATCGCGGAAGCCACGCACGCGTTGAACCTCGGGTTCGCCCCTCGCTGTGTGATCGTCGACTCGCCCTGCAAAACCACCGACGATTTGAAGGCGTTGCTGCAACTCGGGTGCTACCTCAACCTAGACAACGTGGACGAAATCCACAAAGTCCACTCCCTTTTGGCCGGCACAGTCCCGGACGCCCTTCTTGGGCTGCGGATCAATCCTGTCGTGGGGGGTGGGGCCATTGCTGCCTCCAGCACCGCCACCGCGACGAGCAAATTTGGAGTGCCGTGGACGGCCGCCACAGATGCCGACTTGATAGCCCTGTATCGGGATCACGCTTGGCTGCAGGGCGTCCATGTACATGTGGGCTCTCAAGGCAAGAAACACACGTCCATGATGCAACAATGTTTTTCATTATGAAAGCGATAGGTTGTGCCCTGTCGCTTCTGGTGGCCGGTGCGCAGCGAGCGGTGGCGTTCGCCAAGCAGATCAACCAAGCGCTGGGGCGGCATCAAATTCAAGTGGTCGATATTGGAGGGGGGGTGCCCACAGTTTACAACGGGATGGCCGAAGAGGCCGTCGAGTTTGCAGACTACGCTGCTTTGCTCCAGGTGTCTGTTCCGGGTATGCAATCGCTTCAAAAAGGATATACATTTCAATTCACGACTGTTTGTTATAGAACTGTTTTCGGGCGAGTTCCGCGTCATGACGGAATTTGGGCGCAGTGTGTTTGCCAAAGCCGGAATTACACTCTCGCGTGTGGAGACGGTGAAACGCATGAACGGTAACACATTCATATATCGTGGCTGACGACGGTATGTATGGAGTGCATGTTTATGTACTCTCACAGGTCAAAATATTGCCGTGGTGCACTGTGGCGCCAACCAGTTCCTCCGCCCAGTGTACTTGCCCACGACGTGGCCGCATGTGTTTTCTGTGTTTGATGCCCACGGGGTTCTCAAAACAGGTAATTTGGTGCCACAGGACATTGCAGGTCCGCTTTGCTTTTCCGGCGACGTCCTTTCCCGCGATGTGCATTTGCCTCAAATCGAGGCGGGAGACTACTTGGTCATGCACGACACTGGCGCGTACAACATGGCCATGTATTCCAAGTTCAACAGCATTCAAGCGCCTGCTGTCTATGCCTATCGCAACCACGGTAAGCTGATGGAATCGGCTTTGACAACGCTCATAACGTCTGCATGCGCTAGGAAACAATGGGATTCAGTTGAGTCTGGTCCGCACGAGGGAAACGGTGGCGGAAACGCTGGCGTTCTGGGGGCCCACGGAGCCGCTGTCGTGGTCGTGACAAGAAGATATTTGTGCCCCTTCAAGATAACTTTTAGGGCTCCTCTGGATGCCACAAATTATGGCATAAAATGACGAAAATCTCCATAAAATGGTGAAATGACAAAGCCGCGAAGTTGTTTCGTCTGGATACCGCAAAATCCAAAGGAAATATTACAAAATTATAGCTAGAAAGTTCAAGAATTATGGCATAAAAAAATGGACCAAAATGGTCAATTTCTCATGCAAAGACAGTCAATGTGACCACTTCAGCATCAATGTTCTGTCAAAACGGCGCTTTTCGAAAACCGCAGCAACCACACAGCACACAGATGGGCCTTTGGACCATCACATTGGACGAGATCGTGCAGCAGTCCACCATACGCATCACGGGACATTCGAAACGTCTCCTCGAAGGCATCCTCGTTTCCTTGCAGTATTTCGGCAACCCACAACGCCCCCGACAAGATGGAGACCCGCTTTGACGTCTTCAAGAGGTAGGCGGAGTAGTGGTAGACCAGGTATGACATCAACATCATGCGACGTCGCTTGAGGTGCCGCCGACGAAGCAGGATCATCATGGTCGTGACAATCGTTTTGGCGCGCAAGTTTGAATCCGGATGAATCCAGACGGTTTCACCATCTCTTGTTTTTGTATTGCGTTTGTATATTCGACAAATTTTGTAAAATCTCATTTCGAGTTTTGGCATATTTTTATGGCGTGGTATCCAGAGGAGCCCTTAACAATTGATGTTTTCATATTTTCCATGCGAGTATAAACTTTGGACATATATGGATTGATACGGTATTTTTCAAAACCAACAAAACTCGACGTTGCAGTCAAAGGATGTGGCGAGGGTCCCGCCGCGGGGTTGCGGCGCTGGCACATGCCAAGAAGGAAAGCATGCATGTGGTGCAACGACGCTCCATCTCTCTAGACGCGATGCGATCATCCTTGGCGACTTTTCCGCACACAGTCATTGGTACGACGCACAACGCTAGAGCCCTTGGCACTACACATCTGTTGTTCTGTAGACGATCAGCTGGACATCAAGGCGCTCACGAACGTCAGCACGATTGTGTCTGCTTTCAAACCGTCGCCGCTTCCATCAGGTTTGTATCTGCAGTAGAAATCGTGCTTCAAGCTTATTCGTTGCATTGCTCCAGACGACAACTTCCTCCGCTGGGTCGATGAACGTGTGCCTGTGAGCGACAAGACCTTGACCAAGGTAATGCCACCCTAGCAAAGCACGAGTTGTCATGTTGTCACATGTGTAGGAAGAATTTGACGCCACGGTGGCCGATGCCATCGCGACCATCTCGACATTGGAAGCGTCTGCCTGGCACGACACCGCCATCAGCGAAATCGACGTGGCAGGTTCAGACGACAACTCGATTCAAAAGCGAGTGGCGTATTTGCTGCTCAAGTACAAGTGCAAGGATGCCGCGCGATACTTTGCCTTGTTGGACAAGGACAACCAAGGTACCTTTCCTATGCCATGCATTCATGCGGATGCAATGACGTGCAATCTATGTTGTGATTATACCTGACGATCTTGGCACTTCTTCGTCATCACGAATAGGCGTCGTTTCGTCTGGAAAGTTACGGGACCTCCTTCTCGCGTATGCACAGGCGACGCCCGACGACTGGCTCGCTCGTACGAACCATGTTGATATATCTCGACGTATTTCATTCGTGATGATCGTTTGCACCAGACAACTTCAACGTGCTGGACACGAACGGCGACGGACTCGTGTCGGAAGCGGAGATGCACCAGCTTCTGCTCAACATCCTTGGCGTGTACAAGAGTGTGCTCAAAGATCTACTCGAGCACCACGTAAATCCCAACTCGTGTGGTGTACAATCCTTTTAAGTGCTTTGTAGACCAAACACTGGACAGCCAAGCACTCGAAGCAGCTGCCCAAGCTGCTCGTGGAGTTTGAGACAACCCTGAAAGTGTCCGAGAAGATTCGCTGCACGTGGCATTTTGCTGGCGTGCCACCCATCCCGGAAGAAGACAAGTTCAAGGATCCGCCGCCAGTGCCGCCGCGATTCACCATGTCCATCGACGAGCTGCGGACGTCGCTTGTACTGTGTTTATGCGAATCGGGTGATTTTGCTGATCGATTCGGTGGTAGGCCCAAGAATTTGAAGAGTTTCATTCCATGTTGCCACAGTACGCCCAGGCGGTCATGGATGGCCGGTACGTTCGTTCGCAGATTAACCTTGTCGTGCGTTCGTGATGTTGATATTCGTTGCGTGGTTGCAGGCGTGAGTTCTACGATGCCCGCAACTCGAAACGCACAAATTACTTGCGGGGCGTTAGCTTTGTCACATTTTGCGGCGTCGTCGACTACTTGATTACCATTTACGCGTAAATACTCGATTAATACCTACCTCCGTGTAATCGTCAACTTGTAATCCTTTCGCCCGCTTAACGTTGCTGCATGTCTGTCGCCATTGAGCTACACCACGTCCACACGCTTGGTTTTCGCCACTGGGGTCGTCGTAGTTGATATGGGCGCAGTGGTGGACGCCAGCACTGCTCGCAACGCCAATTCTAACGCTCCTGCTAGCGCGTCTAGCCGCAGGCTGGTCGTGGTTTCTAATGTCTCGTGCGCATACTGGTGCTGCGTCCTCGACGTGTCGAGTGCCGCCGACAAACTCGCCACGCGGGACTCCAACGCGTGGTAATCTCTCGTTCCCTGACATCAATGTCAACTTGAACACAATGCAGCAAGGTACGCGGGGGATGATGATGCAGAGTGCATGATAGTCACAGTGTATCGCAGTCACTTTCACTTTCACGGAGTGTTTCGTACATGTTGCGCTTCGGTGGCCGCGCGGTCCATGTGTCGCTGCAACATTTGCCGCAGCGCCGCCACGTCACCAACTTGATCGCGCAACGAGATCAAGTCGTGAATCACCGAATGCACCAACGTATCGTGGCGAATTCTGGTCGTTTCCACCGAGTCCCATCTCCGGTCGTGCATCTCCCCTGCCTCTATCAACCCCTTGATCAAAGTATTCACGTCATCATGTGCGAGCTGGACATTCGTCATTGACGGCATGACTACTTAGTTACCTTGCAGCTGCATCTCCATCCACTTGGATTGGTGAGCTATGCGCGCCTCCACTTCAGCCAAAGCAGCCATGTGTTTGTCGTTCAAGCTGACCACCCTCGTAGCCAGTTGATCTACCGCTGCCAACCGACTCGAATGTTGGCTCATCTCTGCGTCCGTGCGATGCAAGTGCGCTTTGGTTTGGTGCAAAGTGTCTTTCAACCGATCCACTTCGTCGCCCAGCGCTTGGCAATCTAATCACCAAGTTGTATGTCGTGGAAACTGAAATGACGATGTTGGTGGCTACCCTTTGATCGAAACTACCTCGAATGTGGTGGGTGAATCGAAACAAGAGGCGCTCCACCGCGGCTGTAAGTTCCTCCACGCGGTTGATGCAGTCGACTTGCACGGCTTGCATCTCGTGCTGCAAGTTGGCGCGCATCACGCTCAAGTCATCCGTGAGGAGCTCGGCCAACTTGCCTAGCCCTTTTCGCGTCGACGTCGCCTGGGCATTCAGGTACTCCATTTCTGTCTGCGTTTCCGTCTCCAGCTGGAGGTGCCGGCACGATTCTTCTTTGAGACTTCGAACGAGCGACGCCAGGGTTTGAAATTCCATCCGCTCGACCTTTACCAATATAACTTCACACAGTTCGTTTGTCCACCATCATTTACGTACAGGGCACGCATTCACAGTCGCGCGAGAAGACACTGTATGACGAAGATGCGGTTCCTTCGACGTCGACGCTCGCTTGCGCATAGTGTTTGTGGTGGTTATAGCTGTAGCACGTAGAACTTATGCCTCCTCAAGGTCGAGAAAATTAATACTCTGAAACGCACGAAACTGACGTACATACCAAACTCAGTTACGTTTTATATGGAAGTGTCCTTTTGAGAATAATCGCCGAGTGTGACTTGACCGATGGTGGCAACGAATGCAGGCTCGAGGTGTCCGCTTTCCACGCCCCCGGACGAGGGGTCGAGAAGAACGATCCCATGTCGAGCATGAGTCGGTTTGCCAGCGCGCTGCTCCATCCTAACCGGAAGGGGGCGACGGGTTCAAGATGTGGTACCTGAACTACGACAACATGGGCAAGGCAGCGTTGGAGCTACTCGTTGTGATCGTACCCCCCCCCGCGGTACCAAGATGCAGATCATCAAAAAGCTTTGGGGAGCCCCGTGCTCAACAAACTGCAAATATTGGACGACAAGGTCGCCCCGTCGTGTCAAAGGAACCACCGACAATGGACGTAGTACCTTCGGAACCGTAGAATCGCAGCCGCCGGAGGAGCCTGTTCTTGAGCACCTGCGATCCAAGTTGGCCTTGGCGCCTCCACTGCAGAACAATGAAGAGGGCATACTGCACACACACCTTGGCATCCTCGAAACGAAGCAAGAACAAACCCTGACTCAAAACAAAGCCATCATAGCCACGTTGGGAAAGTTGCTGCAACTGCTGCGATCGACGTGACTACGTATTGCTAGCAAGTTAAACTAAATTCGCCAACGTAGTGACTGACTACGTAAGCCCAAGGCGCGCCAACACTTCGTCCGCAATCGCAAGCGACGACGTTAAGCCGGGGGATTCGATGCCGCAGCAATGCACCAGACCTGGCATGCCATGGTGGGAGGCGTCCTAGCGTCAAGATGTGCATGTTAGAGAAAGTGTGGGCTGGACGAAGCTTACAGCCAGCATAAAATCCAAGTCTGCGTCGTGGGGGCCGCCTAGTTTTGGGCGGATACCGCAGTAGTCGGGGACGAGGTCGTGGTGGGCCATCGCTGGCCAGTACGCGGCAATGCGAGAGGCAAATTCTTGCGCTTTCGAAGCATTGACCTAAGCACACAGAATCACAATCAGTCCAGAGCAATGGATTGTAACAGATCATCGTACAGTGTACTGCATTTCACCAGTCCAGTCCACGTCTGGTCCAAAGCGTACGTGGCCTGTCATGTCGAGGGTTGCATGGACTCCCAGTCCACCACTTTCTGGCACTGGGTAGATCAGATGGCTACCCCAGACAACCCATGACAATGATCCCGATGTTGTATTCGGTCTCGTGGTTGCAATGACGTGATTTCGTACCGAAAGGGCTTGACAGTGTTGGACAAGCGAAAGTAGTTGCCTTTGGCAAACATCGAAGGCGTAGGTACTGCAAACTGGATAGGGTCTACGAACGACAAGTTTGGTCACGGAACTTCAAACGAGGGATCGTGTTGCGTACAGGGGAACGAATTGGCAACGAATGGGGCGCCCAGCCCGGCGCAGTTGACCACAAAGTCACACGGCAGCTCGTGCAACGTAGCGCCGTCGTCGTCCATTTGATAGCGGAGAAGGAACTCGTTGGATGAAGCGTTCCAGTCGCCGCTGTCCACGGAGCAGTGGAACGCAAAGCTGGCGCCGTGCGCTTCGGCATCTCCTGCCATTGGATTGCATCACGTTTTGTAGTCAGGATTGAAGCAGCATGATACCTTGCAAAGCGAGCATGAATGCATGCGAGTCGACGATACCAGTGGACGGCGACAGCAGGCCCTACGTTGTTGATGACGATAGCTTGAAAACAAAGGGCATTGTTGTACCCCTTCACTGTGAACGTCAGGTTCCAACCTCGCCACTTGCGCTTTGGACATAATTTCAATGTCGTGCACGCCGTTGGCCTGCGCTTTTGCCTGAATTTGACGAAGAGTGTCCACTTGGTTTGATGAGGTGGCCACGACGAGCTTGCCGCATCGTTGGTGCGGGACGTGGAAGTCGCGGCAAAAGTCGTATAACAGATGCTTTCCTCGGACACATAGCGTAGCTTTGAGGCTGTTCTTTGGGTAGTAAATGCCGGCGTGAATCACCTCGCTGTTCCGGCTTGAGCATTCCAGTCCAATGGCTACAGTACGTTGATCTAATGCACAGTCGAGACATGGGGATAGCTACCTGCGTTTCGCTCGAGAACCACAACTTGTAGGCCGCGACGAGCTGCGTGTCTAGCAACTGCGAGACCGACGACGCCGCCGCCAACTACGGCCAACACCTTCCCTGACATGTCTGTACGTTCTATGATCCATTTCGTGAAGTTGGCGCGACACGGTATCCGGATTTTTCGTCGTCTCTGTAGTACTGTAGGAGTGTTGGTCCTTGGGATTTCAATGTGAAAGGCCAACAATTTGACGACCATGGCAGATGGAGGTCCCAACGAGTTGGCCGTGACGGCCGTGACCATCTACAACAACAAACGTGCGTTCGTGGAGAGAGAAAGCTTTGATTTCGGTGATGCCGAGAAGCAGTTCCGCATCGCTGTGCCTGCAAATCGACGCAGCGCCATTGTAGAGTCCATGACCGTTCGCTGCGACGGCGTTGCTGCGTCCGTGAGGTATGGCGGTGATCTCTTGGACAAATCTCCCGAAGTGTCAGTTCGTAAACGCGAGTTTATCGTGGGAGCGAGTGTCACACTGGGAGATTTCTTGGGTGGAAGCGGCGTCGGGGAGAGCGTATACGTACGAAGTTTGGCCGGCGTCGAGACGGTCGGCAAGATCTTGCTTGTGGAGAAGAAGCTCGTGGTAATTGGAACGACAACGGCAGGTCATGTGATCACGGATCACGAGTGGAGCACGCTACGACTGCTTACCCCCCACCACGACATCGTCGCTGTGGCCTTGTCACAAGTCGATGTCATCAAATTCGAAGATCCGGTGACTCAGGCGGCGCTAGTGTCTGCGTTGTCGTCGACTGCAGTGGCGTACATCCCGACCCCGTCTGTGCCGACAAGGGACGCCCACCTTGCTGACATCTTCGTGTCCACGACCCCCATCGCCACCGTATCGTCGCCGCCCTCTGGTCGTCCAACTTTGTCCGTGGCCTATGTAGACGTAGCCGACGCATACCAATTCCAATTTGTCATCGCGTTCAACTCGGATCGAGAGATGAAAACGCATGCGATCGCGTCCATCGCGACGGTGGAACTGCTTGCCCGCGTCCGCAACATTTCAAGCGATCCGTGGCACAACATCCGCTTGTCCCTTGTCGCAGACGACCTTCAAGTGGTCGCCATCAAGGACGATGTCAAGCCCCCCAAAGCGACGCCGTCAGCGTCTGCCCTTCCGGATACCGAGATCTTCATCAAGACGTTGACGGGCAAGACCATCACGTTGACCGTGAGGATGGGCGTGACCATATTCAAAGTGAAAACCCTCGTGCAAGACAAGGAGGGTATACCGCCAGACCAGCAGCGCTTGATTTTTGCTGGAAAACAGCTCGAAGATGACCGGACGTTGGCCGACTACAACATCCAATCCCACTCGACCCTGCATCTGGTGCTGCGGTTGCGCGGGTCGTCTGGAAGTGGCGATGTTGGAGGTGCGAAGCAACCACGTGACGGCTCGTACGAGCAACTAACAGAGTCGCAGCTCAAGTCATCAGTCGCGACCGAACACGTCGTGTTTGCCGTCCCGGGCACCGTGTCGCTGCGGGCTGGCGAGTCCGCCGTCGTGTCCGTTGCCAAGGCCGAGTGTCCGTGCGAGTACCAGTACGTGTTCGATCCCAAGGAGAGCGCTGTGAACGCTCTCGTGGGGGTCCGCCTCACCAACACGTCGTCACAGGTGTTTCCCCCGGGCATCGGCAACCTCGTCGAGAACGGCCGGCTCCAGGCCCAAGTGCCGCTCACCCCCATCGCCCCCGACGAGGACCTGGTACTACCCCTGGGGACCGACGCGTCCTTGTCGGTCTCCGCCACATGTCCGAAAGATCTGCAAGTCGCCACGATCGTGGCCACTCACCTCGAGCGACGACGACCAGCAGATGATGCAGCACCGAGTCTGAACTTGATTGTGGACCGAGAGGTGGCCCGGCACACTGTGTACACTGTCGCAAACGCCAGCCACGTCCCCAAGCGACTGGTTCTGTACCACTATGCCAGCGCCATCCACGGCGGGTACGTGATTCAAACGATGCATCATGTGGTCAAGAGTGTGGTGGGGTTTGCCGCGTACGAACTGCCGCTCGATCCAGGCCAAGAGCGTCAGTTCACCGTCGTGGAGACGGCCACGTACAGCCAAACGCTGCCCACCGAAGTTGAAGGAGGCGGCAGCTACCACAAAAAGAACAAGTTGCTTGTGCAGTTCTTGGAGAAACACGGGGCATCGCATGTCAGCTCGGCCGATCGCGCCGCCCTCGCCGCCGCCAACGTGACGCGGAAGACCACGCGGGTGTTGAAAACGCTGGCCAGTCGTCTGGAACAAAGCACCAGGAGCGTTGCTAGTACTAGTAGTACTAGTCACGTCGCTCCCGAGTCGGACGTTGCCAAGTGGACGCGCGTTCTATCCAATCACGACGACATTCTGCACGGGTTGCAGCGCCTGGTGTCGATTCATGACGACCTCGACAAGCGGCGGCATACCGTTGACCAGGAGCAGCTTGCGATGGACACGATTGTCCGAAACCAAGCCAGATTGCGCGAGAACATCGTCGCACTGGAAAAAGTCACGACCAAGCACGACCTCCTCACTCGGTACTTGAACGATTTCAACTCGGACGAAGACGCGCTGGCCGCGTCCCGACTGGCAACCAACCGCGCCGCCGACGACCAGCGCTCGCTGCAACGCGAAGGCGCCGCGTTAGTGCGCGACCTACTCGGTCGAGTCAAAGCGAGTCTGGCGCTGTGAGACCAGCGGAAACGACGACGTCGGCAGCATCGATAAACGCTCAGTCGATCGTTCAACTACTGCGACACTGTATCCGACGAATCACAGTGTCGTCCCAGAGGTTGCTCATATGGATCAAATAACCATGACCATATATAATCAAGAACGTCGTCGCATGAATGAAATTATTTTACGTCAGAGTTGGCTGTGAATATCCATCCGACTTGTCCAGCCGTTACACTGCACCGTTTCGGACTGTCGTACCGGTTACATTTCTGGTTTCGTCCAGTTGGCGTTGCCTTTATTGCACACGTCGAACATGTCAATTTCTAAATCAGCGTCCATGGTGCAGCAGCCCGTGGATCTGGACGATGGGGCCATCCCCTCAATCGCGCCAATACGACAGTCGCAAACGCTTACACGACAGAAGTCTGTCGCAGGACAACTGATGCATGTCCCGACCACGGCTCTTCGTGGCCCGTCGAGTTTCATGTCGGTGAATGCGCCCACCAAGTGGTGGAGAGAGTGGCTTTTCGTGCAATGTCTTGTTGGTCGAAGTCGAAACATGCCAAACGACGATGCACGTGTCGCCGAAAGGTAAGTTAGTCGATTTTCAATCTCAAATTGTTCCAACGTGTCAGTACATAGGCAACAGAGTGGCGGTCCCACTTCTGGCATGCCAGACAACCCAAACACCTTGGGCTGACGCGCACCAAACACGTGCACATCAAGCAAGTCGAAGGCAACCCCGTGCTGGAGAAGCTCTTGGACTTGAAAGTGAGCGTGGCGCAGATGTCGGCCAAAGTCGAGCTGCAGCGAGCGTCGCGTGAGTCTCTGCCGTCGCAAGATCAGCATCGTGACGACGACGCGTCACCCGGATCAAGACCTTGTGCAACCTCCGGCACGAAAGGAGGTGTTTTGTCGCGTTTGGCCCCGCGAGGCAGTGCATTTAGCTTTTCAGCGTGCTTTTCCAATGTACACGTACCCCACACAGCTCATCATACTTGCCAGTTCATCGAGCGTCGACGAATTCGTCGAACTTGACAGTCAAACGCACACTCGAACTCGAGCAACAAGTCGCCGCTTTGATGGACATGCAAGCGAAGACTAACGCCCAGAACGGTATGATAGCTAGTCTATAGATACGGTATCATAGCTACTAGTCTATAGATAGGCCAATGCTGCCGCCATGTACATGTCGTTTTGTCGGAAATGAGCTGTACCGGTAGAGCTAGGACCAATACTGATAGCTCCGTTTTCAACAACTATACTGTACTATTCCTGGGAACGTGACATTATAACCAAACCTACAACGCGACTACTCTGTACACCAACTCGTAACTACACATCGAGAGGTCGTGTGTGGACATTAGATCCACGAAGACTCGCCAGACACGCCGCGTCGCTTCTTGGCTGGCTTTGCGTCTGGATTAATAAACACGATCTTGCCGTTCGTGGTCGTTTGGGCTTTCCACAGGGACGGCCGCTCTATGCTACTGCGATCTGCATCTCTCGATCGTTTGTTGCCCAGAAGGTGCTTCAGCATGTCTTTCCAGTTGCGCTTGAGTGGCCCTGCCACGGCAGTGTCTCCCTGCTCGTCCACCATGGAGCATGCATGTCGACTCGACATGGGAGTCGCGTGGAATGTCCAGTCGCCCGATCCGCAATCGTCGGAACTGCTCATGGAACTCGACCGCCGACGATTGATAAACGACCGGGGGGCGCGGAGTGTTTCCACTTGGCGTTCGAGAAAGTCAATGCGGCGCTGGTACCGCGTCTGCATGTCGAGCTTGTCCTGCGCGAGTTGGGCGAGTTGGGCACGTAAGAGTTCGAGTTGGTGGTGGGGGTCTGTTGCGGCGGTATTCATTGATGAAGACGATGTTATTGTGGAGGTGGCGGGGCCAGACATCTTGATTTGTTCGTCGGAGGAAGGATTGGTGAATGGAGGCAAAGAGACAGCTACAGTACCATGAAACTGGATGAGATGCGTGTGCTCACGGTCCACATCAACTGACCATACTGCATCACTACTACGCCCGCCTGCGAGGCACCTGTAGAGCCCCCAGCAGGAACCTCGCCACCTGTGGACATTCATGCCAGCTAAACAGTGCGGCGCTGTTTTGCACGAAGGCCAAGGTGTATCAAGGGCCATGACATGACGATCTTGGACCAGCGCGTCGCCATGTGTGTGACAAGCCCGTTCGTTACATGCGTTACACGAGGTCATCAACAATTTAATAAACGGAAGTCGACTGACTTGATATTAGTATGCATTCGGTGCGGAAAGAATTAAATTCCACTTCAATCTGGCCACAGGTGGCGGATCAATGTAAAACCTGGAGAACTTGACTGTGAATACAAATATTCATATTAGCCACATGACAGGTGATTTTAGTGAAAATATTGGTTCGAATTTCGAAGTAATGTTATGACTGGGCTTTCGTGAAACCATTATTGGATCGAATTTGGAGTTTTCACAAATATTCGTCATAAATTAAAATGATTACGACAAATATTCTGCCCAATCCAAACTTACAGTTTAACTATGCAGAATTCCAACTGCACGATCATCTGAACAGTCGCCATGGCCGCCGCTGTGCACGCAAGACTTCAAAGCCAGGCGAAGAGCATCCTTCAATATTGGTTCGGCTCTACGTACCCCCAATCCATTGAGATGCGGCAGATGTGGTTCAAGAAGGATGCAGCGATAGACGACGCCATTCGCGACCAGTATGGCGCGTTGGTCTCGGATGTCCTTGCCGCGGATTCTGACGTTCTCTTCCGTCTATTGCGTGAGAACGAGGCGCAAGTCAAGCTCGCGGCAGTCCTCTGTCTCGACCAATTCACGCGAAACATCTATCGCGACCAGGCCACCGCCTTTCATGGAGACCGCCTGGCGCAAGCGTTCGTGGAGGAGACGGTGGGGTCCCCGGTCGCCATGCGCGAGATCAAGCAGCTTCATGCGCTCGAGCAAGGGTTCTTCTTCATGCCTCTCATGCACAGCGAAGACAAGCGCGTCCATGTGGTGGCAGAGCGCGTGTTCAACGACCTGTCGGCGGATTTCGCGGCGAATCCTGCGCTCAACGGCACGACTGCGTATTTTGCCAAGTTTGAGCACGACCACAAGGCCATCATCGATCGGTTTGGGCGATATCCCCACCGCAATGCCATTCTCGGTCGCGAGAGCACACCCGAAGAAATTGAGTTCTTGCGTCAACCCAATTCGAGCTTTTAGTAGTTGTTCAACGGAATATCATACTATTAATAGTATTAATAGCAGTTGTAAATATTAATAATCATTGTCCAATAATAACATGATCAATTCTGTTTCAGTAGGAATGAGGAGCCCACGGACGACGCGATGGTCACTGCAGTAGAGTCGTCCACAGACAGAATTGGATGGTAGCAACTTTTTTGGCCGCGATTCCAACTACTAGTAGTAGCATACTAGTAGTAACATACTATTAATAGTAGGCAGTAACTACGGGTTGTACCAGTATAAAATTGCCGAACATTTGAACATCAGATCTCCTTGGTGCTCTTGTGTACTACATATCCAACTTTAGATCCAGGATGCCTCTGCCGTCCACACGGCGTCCTCGTCGCCAAATCATTAGACAAGGCATGATGACTACGTAGTACAAAACTCATATTCAACCATCATTCTTCCGCTTCGAGCTTCTCTGTCGAGTGGTCGTCGATGCCTTGTTGTTCTAGTGCTAACCTTTCGATTGAATCGCATATCGTACAAGGAATAGTATAAACATACCTCGCTCGTGGGCACGGATGGCACTGGCGGCCACAAATTCTTCTTGGCTCGTGTCGGCTTGTTCCTGGAGCGTGTCCATCTCTTGGTTGAGCAGCGACGACAGCGGGAGGGACAAGAGGTAGTCAAAATCGCGTCTACACAAGCAACAATCAAATCATGATGGGAAACCATAGGAAAAAAACAAAACCCCGACGTACTCGTTGTCGACGAGGTCAAACCCGCGCTGCTTCATGTCCTTGACCACGTCCTTTCGATCCCGCCGTCCGAGCTTCAGCTTCCCGTCAGCGATCGCATTCACAAACAGCACTTGGTTCATCAGTTTGTTGTTGAGGGTTTCCATGACACAGAGGCAGTGGCTCTTGACGCAGTGGTTGCACGTGGGGCACTTGGGTTCGTCGTTGCACGAGCACCCGTCCGACTCGGCGGGGGGGCAGTCGCAGTGCCGGGCGATGCAGTTTTGGCACAGATCGCACTTCTTTCGGTGGCACACACACGTCTTGCGCTTCTTGGCCACGCTCGTGGGCAGCGCGGGGACGGGCGGTGGCAGCAGCGATTCTAGCTTGTCGTCGCCAGACACTGTCGATTCGTCGTCGTTGTCTTCGCCGCCGCCATCGGACAAGTCTGCGTTCTTCCCGTTGCATTTGCAATGACGCGAGAGGCAGTTGCGACATGTTTCGCACTTCTTGCGATGGCAAGTGCAGCCCCGGATCGAAGATGGAGCGAGGCGCTTGGTCGTGGCGCGCTTACGAGGCTTGGCGGCAGCCTCGACTTTAGTCACCGCAGCCAAAGGTTCTTCCTCTTTCGCGGGCTCGTCGTCACTTGATACCGCCTTGGCCCGCTTCGACCGACTGCCTTTTTTGCACGTGCAGTGTCGTTCCACGCAACTCAGACACGTGGTGCATTTCTTCTTGTGGCACTTGCATGATTTGTGAAGGACCGGAGATTGGAGTGCACGGAGGCGACCCACGGGGTCGGGGATGTCGGGGTTCGTCTTAAATGGCTGGGGGCCTTTCAGTGGCAACTCGGGGGCGAGCAACGCGTGCGCGAACGAGCCCGAACCCACCTGCCTCGAGGCGGTGGCGTCGGTGGAGATCAGGAGGTTAGTCTCCGTCAGGTATTTGCGCCAGTTGACCGCTGACGTCTCCGCGGCCACGTCCTTCACCGCGCCCCCCTCGTCGTCGGGGGCATCCTTCCGCTTCAAGCTCATCCTTCGACACAGTTCAAAAATGGGATTTGGACCGAAGTATTGTTTTGACCAATCACAGGCCTCGAATGGACCGACCTTTTGATTGGCTCCTCCTCCAGCCTTTCTTTTTCTCTGCCGCACTGTGGCGGCGCGCGGCCAACTGCAAGTGAGAAAGAACTCATGCTAACGTTAATGCGAAGGATACGTGTGCACTCCACGACTATTGTCCTCGCAAGTTGAAAGGACAAACAGTATAGTACATGGGATGTGCTTATGAAGGTCGAGATCGCCGTCGACTCGGTGCTTCATCCGGCATCGCCTTGTCGAGCAAGCGTTTTCGACTCGCGACGCCGCCGTTTCGACCTCGGCTTGCATTTTGCGGTGGTGGCAGCGGATCATTCGACAGGAATATCCTTGGCGACGGCGGTCGCAAGAATCTCGACACGGGCAGCGACAACAGGTAGTCAAAGTTGCCCCTACACTCGAAATCGTCATGTCAAATTTTGCATCCACATGGGCATTGCATACTCGTGTGTGTCAAACTTCTGGGCGTGCAGGTCGTCGTGGAGGTCCTGCGCAGTGCGACCGACGAGTTGCAGCGTGCTTTCTTGGACCGCTTGGACAAATCGCAGTTCGTTCTTCCTTCGAGCGAGGAGCGTCAGGGGCGGCGGCGCTGGAGATTGCGACGTCGGTCCGCATGTGCAGTGGGTGGCAAAGCAGTGCTGGCAGACGGGGCACTTGGGCACGCCGTCGCCACACCCGCACTTTGTCGCACACACGCAATGGGTTTTGATGCAGTACGTGCAGCTGGCGCATCGCTGGTACGCGGGTGGACATGCGCTGCATTTCTTGGACGAAGAAGACCCGCTGGGTGGTCTAGAGGTCGCCACTTGGTTGGATGGTTTCGCGGCCTTTCGTTGCGTTCTAGTCGGCAAAGGAATGGCCTGCGGCTCCGTCGTTGCAAACCAATCCACTTCGTCGTCGTCGCTGTCACTTAGTTCCACTAGTTTCATGGGGGGCTTAATGGAGGTCTTGACAGGAGTCTTGGCAACGCGGGGGCTTCGAGTAGGAGTTGGCTTGGCAATCTCCTTGGACAGTTTGCTTGGTTTGGCGGTGTTTGGTTTGGGTGGAAGGGCGACTGGCGGCGACGTCTCCCACAGATCAAAGTCGTCGTCATGTATTGACGGCTGCTTTGTCTGGCTCGTGGTGGGATGCGCTTTTGCGGGTGGGGGGATGGACGTTTTCTTGGGTTTCGGGGGCAACGCCACAGGTGGAGACGTCAGCCACGCGTCGAAGTCGTGGGGGGGTGCCTTGGACAGAGGAGGGGAAAACGTTCTATCTCGCGGTCGTTGGTTCTTGGGGGTGGTGGTCGCTTTGGACGCCTTGGCAGGTTTCTTGGCTGCACTGGGGGGCAAGTCTCGTGTTGGTTTTGTGTTACCTTTGGCCAACACAGCAGCGTCCTCATCCCACAGCGCTTCGTCGCTGTCGTCGCTGTCGTCCAGTTTGCAAGTGCAGGGCGCTGATGCCTTGCACTTTGAACAAGGTCGTTTGGGAATGCTAGGGGTGGCGGCGGTGGTGGTGGTGGTGGGGGTGGGGGGTGGTGTAAGAAACGAATGCTTTGGCACCCCCCGACGGCGATCGGCGCTGGGACGTGGCGCCGCTCCTGATGACAACTGACTACTCGACGATGATGCTGACGAGCTTGTGGCCGACGGAGTGTTCGTGGTCAGAGAATGGAGGAACTCGGTCGCGGACTTCAACGACATGCGGGGGGGGTCAAAGGGGGGTCGCTTCTCGGCGTTGGGGGCGGAAGCGGCAACATGGTTCATGGACACTTGTGCCAGTTGGGGGGTTGCTTCCTACAACGGTGGCAACAAAGATTGAGTGGAATTTGCGTCAAGTTGAGTTGTGAGGCACCTGTTTGAGCTTCAAGTGGGAGGCGACGGCGTCGAGGATGGGCTGGATGTTGTCGGCTGTGTGGCCTGTAAACCACCCACAGGGCAATTCGTCGTCGTGTGGTTGCGACATGGAACTTTCGTCGCCAGTCATGGCTCGAATGTGGGGCATCGCGAGGAAAAGTCCTAAGTTTTCCCATGGGGACATGGAGCGTTGCTTCTTGAGCCGTCGTGAGTACATGTGCATGGCGGGCCAGATCCAGTACTTGAGCACTTGGCGCAACGTTCCCGTGGCAGGTTGCGGCGATTTGAACTCTGCCATCGTCGACACAATCGGCCAGTCTGTGGTATAACCTACCCCGCCCCGTTATCACTCATGTCCATCAAAACAGAATGTACTATACTTGTGTTCGACACCAGCATGCTGTGGAACTGCAGCAGTTGAAATTGACTCTGCAACGTGAACCCGTGGAAAAAGTAGCCTGAATACACGACACATGTGGAGGCCGCCGCCGCCTGCTCGGGCACGTGCGACGCCCACAGCCACCCCGGCGGAATGAAGAGCGTGTCGTGAGGCGCGGCCATGTCCACGCGGTGGCAGCCGTGCATGCCATTCCCCATAAACAGCAGCGTGAATCGCGCTACGTGGTGCTTTTCGTTGGCGGCAAAGTGCGACAGGTTGACGGGCGACGGCGGGATCAGGTACACGGTTAGGGGGAGGCCGTCGCCGAGGGTGAGCCACGCCGACGTGCCCCACGGATTCATGCGGAAGTCCCGAAAGGACGCCGGACCTCGGACAGTCACAAACGTGTTGGGGTTGAGAGGTCCGGTAGGGTTGAGTTGGTGAAACCAGTCCAGGTCCCGCACCACTACAATCAACACAACATACGCTCAACGTGTACAGTACGTGGATCGCGGGTAGGAGTAAATGTACTTGGAGGGGCCTTGAACTGCCGCTCCAACGGCGTGTCTGCAATGGGAAACTCCACAAGGGACCGCCGGAACCGATCGCCTCGGCAGTGCAGCTCCAAGTCGTCCCCATTGCATGGTTGCAATGTGGTTGCGTTGGCTACGGCAACTTTGACGGCACTGTCGCCGCTGGCTACATATTGCGATATATAAGCCGCCGAGAATGGATTGTTTTTGATGAACATACCTACAAGGGACGGCACGTCTTTGGGGTTGATGCGGCCGTCGGGAATGAGCATGCCTGGAAGTTTACCATGTACGAAGATGGGGTCCCGGAACCCATTGCCTTGGACCATCGCCGACGTGATGACCTACCCGCTCGACATGAGCGCATGTCCATGTGAGGAAGCCGCTTACCTCTGGGGCGGCACATCGAATCGCCACGGTCGGAAATATTGCATTGCGCAAAAACAGGCGAAAGTCGTCTTGGGAGGTACCTAGTTTGACCACGGTAGCATACCACGCTGCGGTGTCGGCAGTCGACATCCCTGGCAATATATGCACCTTGGACGGAGGATCGATGTCTAGAGCACAGGTTGCATCGTGCATATGAATCAAAGCAATTTGGTGGACGGACGGACGGACGTACAGGTGGTTTCGTGGCCTTTCCTGACGCAGAGCGTACATGCATATTGGCATGTCCGGAGTGCCTCTGCTTCGAAGATGCCAGCACAACTGGCATGTAGGTACTGGTTGCAGAAAGAACACAAGATGTCAAAGCCCAAGTCTTCGCGTGGTTGCTCGCAGACTCGGCAACCATGCTGTGATCGCGTTGCCGTTGCCATGTCACCCAGCAATCTTGGTTAACTGGTCGAAACGTACCATGCGATTGGTTTAAATGACATCCAAATGTCCCATGATTGGTCGACTCATTCGTTTCGTGCGATTGGATTGGCTACAAAATTCCAGGAATCTCATGCTGCTGCACTCTCTTTTCAGTTACTCGGATGACAAGGATGGTACCACACAAGCATGTGAGGCGTAGCAAGTGATGGTGCATGTCGTCAAGACTCTGGCTACCGGTAGGCACTGGAATGCCGCAGGCAGGCTGTTCGGCAGGAACGACCCTAATTACTACTCCTTGGATATACCTAATTAGGATCAGTCTTGGTCATATAGTATATACTGTCCCAGCAACGAATAAGTTTACCAATAGACTGGATGTACCTAATTAGGATCATACTTGGTCAATGTATCCTGGCAACGAATTTAGATCGTTTCTGCATCTTCGCCCGAGAACACGAGGAAAACAGTTGTGAAACGCCCTCGCAACCATCGCCATGAACGATTCGTTACTCGATGAGCTGGAGAAGGCGGACGTCCATCGACACGACATGTATGACACTGATGCGGCGTACCAACCGTTGCTTGAAGAGCACAACGAAGCGACCACTGTGAACCCGATCAAGAACCAGCGATCGCGATCTGCCGAAGACGCTGAAGCGTTGTGGGCAGAGCTACACAGCCACCCTCCCCAAGAGCCTGCTCGTGAGTCTCCGTCTAGTGGGTTCAAGTTTCGGTCGCAACTGGCACAGCTAACGAGCAACATCCGCCCACCCACGACCGCACGTCAGTTCCGTGGCACGGGGCCACGAGGTAGTCCCAACAATCCCAACACTCGTGGAGGCTTCCCTCCATCTCCTTTGTCGACGACGTCCCACACGAACATCGACGTCCGTCGGCACCTGAAGCTGCCATCGCTCGCCGACATCAAGCACAACTGGCTCTTGACGTCGCGGGGCCGCCACGTTCCCGACGAGCATGGCTATGTGGAGAACGTGGACGCGTTCTTGATCGCGCTGTACAACTTTTACTACCACAACGGCATGTCGTGCTACGTAGGGAAGGAAGGCGTCCAGCTGCTGAACCTGCTCTTCACCGTGTGCCTGTCGTCGTTCGTGATGGGGTGCATCCAATGGAGCGAGCTCGCGTCGTGTCCGTCGAGTCCGAAGGGATGCAAGCGGCCGCTGTCGGACTTTGTGTCGTGGCGCTTCGAGGGCCACTTGACGTCCACGGTGGTGCTGTTTTACTTTGTGCTTTTCTTTGCATTTTGGGTCACACGGGTGCTGGCGTTCGTGTCGAATGCCCGGGACGCGTACGACATGCATGCGTTTGTGGTGGAGAAGCTGCACATCGACGCGCGCCAGATCCAGACCATGACGTGGAACGACGTGGTGGACCGTGTCATGGCGCTGCTGCCGCCCTCGCCAGCAGCCAACCATCCATCATCGAAACCCGCGCCGTTTCAATCGTCATATCAGCTTCAACTCGACCCAGCGCAGCTCGACACGCCGCTGGCCATCGCGCGCCGCATCATGCGCAAGGACAACTTTATGATTGCGTTTATGAACGCCCCCGTGTTCCAGAACACGGTGCCGTCGTGGCTGCCGCTGTCATCGCATGCAATCTTCAGCCGCAACATGGAGTTCAACCTACAGCTTTGCATCTTAGACCCGATGTTCGATGACACTACCTCGTCATCTGTCCTGTCGGCGGAAGACCTCAAGAAACGGCTGGTCACCGTGGGCATGGTCAACCTCTTCCTCACGCCGTTCCTGCTCCTCTTTCGGTCCATCCAGTTCTTTCTCCTCGGCGCCCAAGAGTGGTCGGTTAACCGCACGACGTACTTGAGCTCCCGTCGGTGGAGCCCCCTCGCCCTCTGGACCTTTCGCGAGTACAACGAGCTGCCGCATGTGTTTGACGCACGCATCCAAGCCGCGGCGCCGCTGGCCGAGGCGTACCTGGGCTTGTTTCCGTCGGGGCTGGTGTCCATCGTTGCGAGCGGCGTCGCGTTCTTGGCGGGGTCCATCATGGCGGTGCTCATCTTCGTGAGTCTCGTGGAAGAGTCGATCATCCTCGAGGTCGAAGTCGAAGGGCGCCAGCTGATCTGGTACTTTACGATTGCCAGCGGCGTGTTTGCCCTTGCCCGGAGCTTCCAGTCGACGTCGCGCTTTGTCGTGACCGAGTCGTGCGAAGACGCGATGACCTGCCTTGCCGCCGAAACCCACCACTTTCCGTCGGCGTGGAAGGGGTTCGTACATATATATATATATATATTTTAAAGTCAGTGTTATGATAGTGTCCATATACCCCGACGACTTTTGTGCTGAATCGCCAAATTCTGTTATTGTCCTTTTACCCAAAATGTGGACGTTTGTGCTGATCCGTGAAATCCATCGATCGAGTTTTTTGTACTGAAGTTTGTATGTAAAAAAATGCTTGTGGTGATTGGAATCACACTAATTGAAATCTTACACTAATTAGATGTTGATGATGGTTGCCTGCAATCTGATTGGCTAAATCCTTTTGACGATGATTCTTGTGTCCATTTCTTTGGTTGTGTCGATTCATTCTCCAGTTTTAGAATAAACACAACAATATTGTGCTTTCGAATGAAATTTCCTGTTGTGGTTTCTCGTTGGAATTTAAATCGATTTGATTGGCTACCTCAGATGAGCTCAAAATTATTAGCCAATCCAATCCCATTTCTCAATGAAATTCAACCAATCAGATCGATTGTGGATCGGTTTGGTCGGCGCGATTGATTCGATTGCACCCCCTCCCCAAATTTGTATATCAAATCGACAATATACCCATCATGATCATCTCGATTCTTACTGACATGTTAGACAAAGCCACACGTTTGCCACGCGCGATGCGTTGCTGGCGCTGTTTCCGTACAAGACGGTGCTGTTCCTGGAAGAATGCGTGTGTGTGATGCTCACGCCGTTCGTGTTGAGCGTGTCGTTGCCGAGCAACGCGGACGAAATCGTCGACTTTATCCAAGCGCACTCGGTGACAGTGCCGGGTGTGGGCACAGTGTGTCGATTTGCCGAGTTTGACTTTAAAGCGTACGGCGGCCAAGCCAAGATGGAGAGCTCGTTCCTGAACTTTAAGCGCCATCATCCGTCGTGGCATGGCCCGATTGAAGGCGAAGACTTGGTGCACAACGTGAGTCGATTTCGCGATAACGAGCTGGAAAGGTCGCTCCGGATGGGGGATTCGTTGATCGGGCCCGAGATGTATATGACGAGAACGATGCTGGGCGACAGCATGTTTCACAGCACCACGGGAGGAGGATTGATGTCGCAGTCACATCAACTGCTGCAATCGCAAGCGATTCACATGGCGTTGGGAGGTGGTGGCCCACATTCGAGCGAGTACTATTGGCTGCAAAAGGTATAACTATTTCTCCTCGTACTTGATATAAGACAGGTTGTGATTGATGAACTGCTTTGGATAGTACCACGACCGCCCGATGAACCATCCTTGTGGGCATGATGACATCAACGAAGACTTGGAAGAATCGCTTTCGGAATAGTATAAACACTATATATTACATCACAATCGAGTAGTTGGAAGGGTAGTCAGTAGTAATAACAGTTAACTAGTTAGTGCGTAAATTTATCACTTCATATTATAGTTGCGTGAAGAAAAACAACATCGCAGCAGAAGCATTCAATAGGGTCAAGGGGCTTACAGCAGGTTCATTCTTGTGCATATGTTGCCGACACTTGGCGTACATTAACAGTAAAGAAGTGTTGGGTCACCACTGCTACTACCGTCCGTATGGGCAAGGAGGTTAACTTTATTTGTCGGATTTTGCTCATTCTTGTTTTAATCTCTTCGTCTCGACACGTAAACCTACATGCCGGCTCCACAGCCCCAACGTCACAGTCCTGCTCAACCTACCAAGATGCAGGCGCAAACCTCATCTTAAAATAAAAGTAGTATGGGTGAAAACGATTAGAATGCGCTCTGCACATACTTTTTTGCGCACGTGAATCCTATTTGAATTTACTGTTATTAACAGCGAAAAGTATTATTATTAATACTGTACTATTAGTATGTTCACATCTGTATAGTACAGATTCACATTTGTCGAGAATAATTCCCTCATTAACTGTTAATGAGGGAATTGTACGAATTGTCGACAAAGAAATGCCATGCTGCTAGCAATCACTTCCTAGAATGTTTAACCATCTGTATCGATCAAGATACATCATACCAAATCTATGAATATAAATAAATTTATTTTATATAAATAATTGAAATTAAATTTTATAATTATTTATAAATAATGAAAAAATATCAAGAATTTCAGTGTATTTTTTATTTTTATAGTATCCTTATTTTTATGGATATATTTTTTACGTCATAGTTAATCTAGTACGGCTAAATCATAGTATCATTATACTGAATTATACAAGTGCTGTGAAGTCATATCTCGATCATGAACCCATTCGGTTTGGTATTTTGACCGTTTCATTTCTCCGTGTCAAGTGAAGCCTATGGATTTCACTAAGCGTACGTTCAACTGATATTGCTACGTCCTTGGAGTAGTGTATCCTCAGATTTCGAATTTTTTTAAACCCAACTTCTGTGCATTCTATTTCGCTTGAATTTAATACTGTATACGTACTCGTGGGTAACGTTAAACTTGTCCCAATAGAAACACTCTAGTTACTTCGAAGTAACATAGAATGAGCTACGTTAATCTTCAAAGCTAATAAAACCCCTTACTCGGAGAACGGATGTCTCTTCTTTTCGAATATACTTTCAGATCTTGAAAATTCCCACTGGAGCAAATGTTATATGGAACAATTGAAACATTCGTTTTGCCCAAACGGATGGTATGTATGTGTTATATACATACTAGTAGTTACTAGTAAACAAAAGGAAAATGAATTGCGTGGACAGCTAGCACATGCCGTGTATTTTCTATAAGTCAAGTTGTTAAATTCACACTACTACCGTGGTTGGTGGGTCGTCGATTTTCAGCGGATTCACCGAGTCAAGACGGACGACACTGCCGTGGGCATGTTGTAAACGTCAAAGTCCTTGAGCGAGTTGATTGTGCCGTTGAGAATGATAAACGAGCCCACGATTTGAGTCGTTCGGATGGTCAGACCCTTGGGAAAGACAAATGCCAATGCGGTGGCCAAGACGCGTCGTGCCTGGGGTGACTGGATGTTGGTGGGAACGCGGGAATTCGCATGCTCGACGAGGTCGTTCAAATGCCGTGCATAAGACTTCTGCGGGTTCATCAATTTGAGCGTCGACAAGTTGTGCGGGACATGCGAAAAATACCCAGCGACCACCCCAGCAAACATGCTGCCCAACGCGTTCTTCAAGATGGGCTGCGAATCGTCCAAAGGAATGCGCTCTTCGCAGTAATCCGATAATTGGTTGAGACCCACGCCGAATATAATTTCGCGCACGGCACGCGGCGCCAATCCTCGGATCCATCGAGTTGCCAGCGATTCTGGGTTCATGTGACCGGCATTGCACGCTTCCAGCATACTGCTCACCGGTGTCATGATGATACCAGGAGCAATGGCTTTGGCGATGCGGACGTAACCTGGGTTTTCGTACGAGTCGTCGTCGATGTTCTTTTCGAGGTAATGGCGGAGGCCCTTGAACCCGTTGATGTAGGCGACACGGGTGGGGATTTGCACTCCCATGTTGGGGAAAAGCGTTGCCGGAGCTTGCCCAGTCAGCCTGGCATTCAAGTACGAATTGAGGGCACTGCGGTAAAAGCTTTCGACTGCAGCAGCCACGGATGTTGCAAAAATAGGCGTGGGCTTCGCATGTTGTTCCAGCAATGGAGTGTTGAGGAGGTTCATGTGGCGGCGGACTTCACGGTTCAACGAGTACATGACATCGGTGGCAATTTCAGGATCCTTGAGGAGCGTTGACAGCGATTGAGAGTCCAACGAATACGCCACAACGGGGGTCAAGCACTTGGCGGTTGCAGACGCCCCATCCTGTCGCAACGCGTGGTTGCTACCCAAAGCCATACCGGGTGTGGTTTCTCCCCATGAGTGAATTTGCCCGTTGATGTCTTTGGTTTCACCAACCGTGCCGCGTGAAATAACCAGCATTTTCGCTTGCGGGAGTCCTTGCTGGAACAACACGCTGCCTTTTGGATGCGTCTCCGGGACCGCTTGCGCACACAGCTTCTGCAACGCGCGCTCGTTGCAGAACGCGAACATGCGCACGGTGCTGAACTTTTCAACGCAGTCCTTCTGTTGCTCCCGAGACAGTCCCATGATGCTGTCGTTTGCGCGCGGAGATCGGCGAGCTGTCCTGTGGGGTGCGCGGAATTTTCCAAAGTGAGGCTGGATCCGCGGGTTTCCAAAACATCCAATAAATATTCACCAATCACAGCGCTCGCTGTAAAGTCACGGTTCAACTTTGAGTTCAATTATTCAGCCAATCACAATTAAGCAGCGCATTTTCATGTGCACATTCTCCTGGCTGCCCTTGCTCGCGACTTTCTCAAGACATGTGTACGGCATGCCAGTTGGACGATGTCGCTCTCGTATGGTTGCGCAATCTGCTTGGCAAAGCCTCCAAGTGAGCATGTTGTGTTGGTGGATGGGATGGTGTGTTGACAAGTCCTAGGGACCGCTGTAATCGAAGCATGTATGTGGATACCGTAATCATAACACGTGGCATTTTCAAGTGCAAGACCTGTCTCGACAGCTGATGGTTTCAAGGTATCATTCACGCATTGGTAGCCAGGACATCATGCATACCATTGTCGTCACCGCGATGACACGATCATTGATTCCTTTGAAACAAGTACTTTTCTATGACTCCGTTCATGAACTGAACCTATTTATCTTGACTGTGAGTTTGGCTGCGTGCGTTAATTAGGAACTGCTCAGTTAACCTATATATATTGAGGATGAAGGAATATTTATCCTACGAGTATTTGTTTAATATTTCATTGACAACAGGAAGGCAATTTTGTTTGGCATTGACAATGAAATATTTTAATTGCTGTCGAAACGACGACGACGACGTGACAACATCATGGCGTTTTCTCTTCGTGACGAGATTGAATGGACACGTGGGGGCGGTGAAGGTGCCAGATGGGGCCAATCGGCGGTTTTCATTGGCCCCATGGAGGCCAAGCATCGTGTGATGGTGGCGAGGTGGCAATGGAGATGCATACTCGATGAACCACTGACGACGGTCAAGCGGGCTCGCGCAGGATGATCCTGTGACAGTCGGTGGCGTTTGGGGGTTTTACAGTACTGTAACCTTAATGATAATGTACTAGTATCGTGGATTCTCGACACGGAGGAGGGGAGCTCGATGGGGGTGAGATACGCAAAGACTGAATCTCGGTGCATTGTGAGTGGTCTAAATTCGATTCCAGGATTGCCGCTCGCGAGGTTGCAGGGGGGCTGTACGTGTACGTCGTACATCATGAGGGGAAGGTACTGTACAAACATGGAACGCATCTACTGTACTTTCAACACGATTCTCTACAGTGTACGGCGTAGTACGAAGTATGCCTTGCCAAACACTGTACAGTATGTACCAGGTATGTAGTCGCGAGCGTATCCCTCGTGTTAGTGAACGTACAGTACAGTAGTGTACCATATTGAACAGTGGATATTGTGCGGAGGTATTACCGGTAGTACCAGAGAAATACATTCTCGACAAGAGCTATTGACATTTAATTACTTCGTAGTACGAAGTACATACTACTATTACTGTGTAGTAGTAGAATTACTACGTAGTATTTACCTAACAGTAAGTTTTGTGATGTCCTCACAAAAAATGTACTACCGTATAGTGTATACTGTATGTATTGCGACAGGTGATATTTCACAACTCGTTCTCAAAAGTTTGTTAATCCATTGCGTCATACAAATTTGAAGTATATTCAACGTATTCACAAGTAAATACTCGGAGTATCAGTTATTACAAGAAAATTATCACTTATTACAGGAGCCGCAACCGATTAATCCGTCGCAATACATATACACTATACGGTACTACTACTACGTAGTATTATAGTAGTATATATTAATACAGATTCACATCTATATTATTCAGCGGTTATTGTTGTACTCGTATTCACTATCAATAAATGACTAATATCGACTGGCTGAGAGAATTTTTATAATGTGTCAAGTAACGCTACGAATAAATAATTTCGTCTCCATGCATGTCGCAATTAACAGCACACCGAGTACTTCGAAGTAGGTATAAATATCATTCCTTTTACTGAAATATATACTGGTATATATTTCTACTATTTCCCCTGCCTCTGGTTTCATGTGGGGCTCACATGGATCGATCGATCGCATGAGCCTTCACAGCCTGGACAAGTGACGCATCTACACTTCCTCTACGCTACTTGCGTCCCAAATGCGCATCATGGCACTTGTCCAGCCCTGGTTTTCTCTCATGACCAAGAGCGCATTGACTGTGAGAATGCTGGTCTGTTCTCCTCTCTTGAAAAGTCACATACAAATCCCAAGTCACGCTAGTCCGTTATCCGGATATACCGGATCATTCTGCAGCAGCCCATTCACCAACTTCCTCACTGCAAGCATGTCGTCCGACGGTTATGACCCTGCCAAGTCGCGCATTGCCGACGATACGTTGGCCGACTTCCTTCGTGCACCTTTGACGGGTGTTTTGACGGAGGTACCTGGCATTGGTCCTGCCGCCGCGAAGAACCTGGCGAAAGGCGACGACCCTGCCGACCAAATCACCAACACGTTCCAGCTCATGGGCAAGTTCATGCTGCTCAAGCGCAACGAAGACGACACGGACGAGCCCATCGACTGCCGCACCCACTGCGATGCGTTCTGGCATTGGCTCAAGTCCAAGGGAATTTCGTCGTACCGCAGCGGGATCGTCATGGCCATTGCTGAAAAGATGAACACGATGATCCCCGGCGTGTACGACGCGTGCGACTTCAACTAGATATGAATACACATCCAGCTTTCGTTAGACTTTATGCCGACTTGGACATGGCTTCGATCTTCATCGCCTGTTCTTTGCTCATAAGCGGGTCCACTTGCATCAACGCCTGCCACAGCGACAGCTTCTTCGGCCGATTAAGGCCTACAAACTAGACATTCGTAAGGAACACACACGTTCTCAATAGTATACCTTCTCCGCAGCGTCCATGGACGTATATCGATACGCCATGGCTTCTCGCATCACTCGCTCCGATTCAAGTCGTTTTCGTCGGATTTGAGTTTGAATATGTTGCAGTTGTTGTCTGTACATGGAGGTCGACAGGGTCGTGTTCACACTAGCCATGGTGGCATCCATGAAGGTCCCCATCATGCCGTGGCTGTCCACCGGAGCATTAGGATCTGGTGGCGGTTGCGTTGAGTCTGTCGTTGGTTCGACGGGCGGCTGGGCTTTTGGGCTGGTGTGGCATGAGAAAGGAGGGGGGGACTGGAAGTGTGCTGTGGTGTCGTTGCAAGCACCGCCTTGACGATGCGGATTCAAGTCGGCTTGGATGAGTACGTGGTTGCCAGTGAATTGCGTGCTCGCGTCTTTCATTTCGACTTTTGTCCGCGGACCGTGCTCGTATTCCCGGACGATCTCCACTCTGCGCCGCACGCTTGGCTGTGGTGTTGTCCTGTAATGGTCATTTTCAGGGGGTGGTCCAGGCGTAGGGTCCCTGGAGTCGCAGGCTTCACGCTGTTGCTCACGCTCGGCTTGCCTCGTATGGTTGTTGGCCACGGAACCATCGAGAGCGTGAGATTTCGAGGCCATGTGATTCGGTGCGGATTTGAAAGCAGTGGACTCGTCCGCGTTTGGACTGACCATCTTGGTGGCTTCTGCAGATGATAGAGTTGGGGCGGTTGTGGCTTCAACTGGTGCGATAGACGCAACGTCTTCGTCGTCACCAAACTCACTGGATGCGTCATGGTCAGTTGGTTCAGTGCTCTGGTCATTCAAAGTTGGCATCTCTGCACGGGGGTGGTCGTCTGCAAAGGACTCATCCAAGTACTCGTCTTCTGCGGCAGCAGGGGGATTGTACGTGGCGGTGGTGGTCAATGGCGACGGTGATGCCATTGACGAAGGGGGGGGCAACGTTATTTTGTGGGGGGATTGAGATTGGACAAACGATTCGTCCAAGTACTCGTCGTTGTCTGAATGGGAAGCTCTTGTTTGTACCAGAGGTGATGGGGCGGCAACAACTACTGGGCTTGCTGCAACCTTGGTATCGTTGTCGTCGTCGGAGAAATCCATCGAGTAATTGAACGACTGAACTGGTTGAGGGGTAGTCGCAGGAGTGCTAACAAGGGGGGGGCTGAATGTTGCAGAACGGGTGGGGATTGTAGCGAGGCTTTGTTTGAGCTTGGGGGTGGCGACCTCTCCGATAGACTCAACTTCGTCTTCAATGTCGCTGTAGTCTTCATCTTGGACTGTCACACCAAGAGGAGCCGTCTTGTACACGGGTGCAACATGATTGTCAGATGAGACAATAGGCATGGCCTTGGCTACAGTTTGCATTACGACTGGTGGTTTAGGCTCGCTGTCGTCGGAGTCGTTTGAATGCTGATGCGAAGTAGATCCACTTGGTGTAGCCGTCACCGGATTAGCGACTGCGGCTGGCTTTATGGAATCAGCGACCATAGGTTTCGCCTTTGCGCGTATGTTGTCAGCGCTTTCGTCGAATTCGCTGAGACCACTTATGTCTCCCAGAGACTCGTCGTTGGGCGCGCGCCTGGATGCCACGTCCGACAAGTCGTCCATCGAGTCTTCGACGGGTTTCTTGGTCACTGATTTGCGTTTCGGGTCTTGGTCGCTGTCGCTGTCGTCACTTAACTGCACCCGCGCGCGGGATCTACGATTATCAACCAGAGCATATTGAAATCCACCAGCACTCGCTTCAAAAGGGCCTACTTTGCTGCGGGGGTGGTTTGTTTTGTCGAGTATTTGGAGAGGAAGTTCTTGGCTTTGTCCAACGCATTGGACTTGGATGCGATGGCGGGTTGCTTGGCTGGCTTCTTGCCTCCTTTTAAGGATTTGTGGGGCGACGGCGACGACATGGCGTCACTGTTGTCGTCATCGTCCTTGCTATCGTCGTTGTCACTCTCGTTGCGAGATTTGAAGGCCTTCTTATTGCCGGGGATTTCGATCTCAAAATTGTACGGGTCGTCCTCTGCCATCACGATACCACGTGGATGTGAGGCACAAATCTCAGACGGGAAAACTTCGAACGGCAGTTACGATGTCGAGGTTGTAACTGCGTGTAGTGTAGTGTAACCGACACGCGGACACTGTATCTGGTGACCTTGGACATTATTATTGGCCGAGCTTAAGTACTTCGAAGTATTTGTCTGACTGCTGACAGTGAGTTCCATGCGTGCAATGCGGAGTTAGTTTCCATAATGACGAGAGCTGGTAGACTAAACTATCGTAGGCAAGCCTGCTACTGGAACATGAGCAATAATAGCACGACTTTTGTATTGATGTTATTTGAGCTTTGGGGATCCTATATCGTGGTTATACCAGTGTAGGTGTATACAATATACTACAGTATTTGTATTGAAAGAATCTCAGGGTAATTTTGTCCTCAAACTTGTAATCAGAGTTTAATTAAAACTTAGACATCCTTGATTCGCGGGGATATTGAGTGCATGCATGCTCGGATGTACAAGCCATCGAAAGCAACTAACGTGGAATGTAGCGTATCCATATTGGACAGTAACTTACACTTGTGGTCTAGCACAAATGAAAACCTCAGCTGGTACCCGAAATCTTTTCCTCATACTGGAGTCAGAGGTATATGTTGTTTAGTTCGTCTCGTCGTTGGTTTTCACGTGCAAAACAGATACATACATACATATACAGGGGGTGTTGTTCATCAGATCATCGTAGTCTTGAAAGGTTGTTTCCACACAAATGTTCAGGACGATAGTTTTCGAACATCATTTGAACGTCAAGGGCACATGCAATACTACGTAAATACTTCTAACATACACGCGTAACCTCAGTCACCGAAGTTGTCATCCATAGTCAGACATACGCTTGTTTTGAAACATCACAGGTTCGTCCATTCTACTTCACGGTCGCTCGTTTGATAATGGCAGGTTGCTTCGACACTATCAACAATCGCAACGGTCCAAAATGACTGGTGGCGAGTTTTCACGCGGTTTGATTGGCTACATTGAATCTGAAAAGTGGTTGGTGGAAAGATTGTTTATATTCAACCAATGAAATTGCTTCATACTCTCACACCAACAGCTTTTGAACCACGACGACAACTCACGTCCGAGGTATGGCTTGGGTGGCACATCGCTTGGCTAGGTGCTAAGAATGAGCCTGTCTAGATGGCAAGCGTTGACAAGTTGACCACAGACCTGGAGTCTCTACAGGAAAAGTTGCAAGAATTCCAAGACGCCATCAAGGTCACCAACATCGCCACACGCATGCATCACTCAACTCACGACTTGACCATGTAGACGGATTTGGCTACCGAAAATGGTATGGGTTTGCTCCAAGTGAAGAATCACGCCATGATGCAATACTCCCAGCTGTCCTTGTACTACGCACTGCTCAAGGTAAGGTTGGTTTTCTCGTGCCGTTTGAGTGAATCCTTACGAAAGTGGTCACTAGTTGGAGTCCCCAGATTCAGTGAAAGGCCACGCCGTGTTTAAAGAGCTGGTCCGATACCGCACGATCCTGGAGCGCATTCGGTACCTCACTCGTCGCCTGCATGAACGATTAAAAGAAACATGGACTGACCACCACGTTTGTCCGTAGACCATTCGATCGCAAGTTGAAGTACCAAGTGGACAAATTGTGCAAAATGGCCGTGTCGGATGCCAAGGACGTGGACGCAGCGTTGAGTTATGCGCCGAATCCGGACGCCATGCAGGCTGCCAACGACGACGACGACGAGGCCGACGACGACGACAACGACGAGACCGACGGAAATGCCAAGAAGGGCATCTACAAAGCGCCGCGGCTGGCGTCGGTGCCGTACGAGGAGGAAGAGAAGGAGGCCGACAAACAAGCCAAGCGGGACGAGCGCAACCGCAAACGTATGGCCAAGAGCACGATCCTCAGCGAAATCCGCGACGAGTACAGCGAACGCCCCGAGGAAGTGTACACGAGCGGCAAGACCATCGACAAGGAAACGATGCGCGAAGAACGAGAAAAGACCGACTACGAAGAAAGCCGGTTTGTTCGTGTGGTTACGTCCCGCAAGGACAAGGTGCGCAAGCGCCAGCGCGAGCGCGACGCAATGGCGGCAGATTCGATCGGGAAGATGGACAACTTTGCAGGCATCTCGGACGCGTTGGGCGAGTTTGGAGGCAAACGATTTGTGGCCGCGGCCCCGCAACAGAAGCTCGGCGGAAAGATTGGCGGCATCTTTGCCCATGTCGACGTGGCGGTACGGGTTGTTGTGTTGGAAGGGTAGGAGGGTGGGGGGTTGATATGATATCTATGTGTATGTTAGACCCCCAAAAAGAAGCAAAAGACAGCAGGAGGAGGAGCCGATCCGACGAAGGCGGCGTCTGCCGGACACTCGACAGCAGCTGCACCACCATCATCAGCGACGTCTGTACGTGGAGGAGAAAAACAAAAAGTGCGATTCAATTGGTAGAGATCTACGAACTATTCCACTCAAGAAGGAATGGATAACAAGTTATGTATGGCACACCTGTTGGTGACTTTGATATTGTTAAGGTGTTTATTCTAAACTGGAGCGAGCGACATGGAGAATGAATCGACATCAGGATTTAGCCAATTAGGTTGCAGGAAACCATCATCAATGTCGAATTAGTGTATGGTTTCAATTAGTGTGATACCCATCACCACAGGACACCTTTTTACATACAAATTCAGTACAAAGAATGGATCAATAGATTTGGCGATTCAGCACAAAAGTCCAAATTTTGGGTAAAAGGACAAACTTATGTAGTCGTATGTACCTCATGTAGTTCGGTAGAGAAACACTATACTATTACTAGCCCATGGCGAATCTTGTCGAGCGATGGAAACAACCGTATAGTTATACGACTTGTGGCGTTGTGGGAACTAGTTTGAGAGCTGAGTTAGCACTAGTAATGAAACGATGGCAAATGCCAGTCGAGTAGACTTCTAATAAGGACACTAATATTACGACATGAAGGCCATTTGAAGTTATCATGGTTGAGTTTGTTACTGTTGGTGCTTCTTGTCATGGCCAACCTTGACATGTTTGTCCCAATCTCCACGGACAAACCAGGCTGCAATCGACGCAATGGGAAATACCAGCACGTCCAGCGCAGGGTTCTTGCGGGGGGACATCCCCGCCCCAAGTACGCCCAGCAAGTTGATCCCAAAATCCCCGCAGTAAATGTTGTACACGCCCAGCTTCAAGTCGCTCAAGATCGACTTCGCCACCACTTCGGGCTTGTACAACGTGTCCGACGCCTCGATGGCTTTGCACTCGGCGGGCTTGGTGCGCTGTTCCTCTGCATATCCAGGGGTATCCATGCCCCCAGGAAATGCAATGTGAATCGAAATGCCAGACGAACTCAGTTCGTTGCGCAAGCTGTCGGCGAGCCCACGGACCGCGTACTTGCTGGGCGAGTAGGCAGAGTACCCGACATAACTGGTCATGGCGCACCCAGTGGTCACAAAGCAGATGCGGCCTTGTTGGCGCTGGCGCATGGTCGGCAGCACGGCGTTCACGGTGTTCAACGTGCCAAAGAAGTTGAGGTCCATCGCTCTGCGGTGATCTTCCACTGTGTGCTTGTGGCTGTAGCCCATCGTGGCTTTGCCGGCGCAAGGAATGAGAATATCCACGGGACCCACCGTGGCCACGGCTTGAGCGACGGCCTTTGCAATGGCGTCGGCATTCGTCACGTCGGCGGTTTGGAAAAAGATGCGACCGTGCGAAGGAGAGTTTGACATGCTCGCTTCGTCGACAACCTTTTGCAAGACTTCGGCCCGACGGGCCACGATCGTAACGTCAGCACCCGCAGCGACCAGTTGAAGCGCAATTACACGACCAAGGCCTTCGCTGCCACCTGTCACGAGGACATGCTTCCCGCGGTAGTTGAGTTGGCGGCCGGGAAGCAGCGCAGTGACGATGGCCAGGAGTATCGTAGCTCCAAGAGGCACCGCCAAGACGAGGAAAGGCGTTAGGAAAGTTGTGCCTGACATCGCAAATCCAGTTGTGGCCAAAATCCACTTTTGAATACTTTGAAGTAATTTTTTAGTACAACTAACTACCTTCCTATTTTAATACTTACTAGTAGGTAGTTAGTTGTTCAAAATCCCCCACATAAAAGTGGGATTTTGAACAAATCTTTTTCCAAATTTCTCGTATATTGTAGTAGTACTAAACGGCTACTAGATGAGTACTATTAATAGTACTTGGTCCAAAATTCGCGACAAAACGACAGGTTGAACACTGAACAGTTTTCAAAATCGTTGGACATGTCGGACACGACCTACTTCGTGCTCTTCCTCATCTTGGCGGTGCCCCTGGGAGCTACGATACTCCTGGCCATCGTCACTGCGCTGCTTCCCGGCTGCCAACTCAACTACCGCGGGAAGCATGTCCTCGTGACAGGTGGCAGCGAAGGCCTTGGTCGCGCGATTGCCCTCCAACTTGTCGCCGCCGGTGCTGACGTCACCATTGTGGGCCGCCGGGCCGATGCGCTACAAAGAGTCGTCGACGAAGCGAACACGTCGAATTCTCCAACTCGTGGTCGCATCTTCACCCAAACTGCCGACGTCACCAGTCCTCAAGCCATTAAATGCGCAGTAGGTCAAGCGCAAGCCAGTGTTGGTCCTATTGACATTTTGTTCCCCAACGCTGGAAAAAGCATTGTGGGGTACATGGTCGAACATCCCATTCAGTCGTTTCGCGACTCCATGGAGCTCAACTATTTTGGCACGTTGAACACAGTGAATGCCGTGCTGCCAACCATGGTCCAGCGCCAAGAAGGTTGCATTTGCTTCATCACGTCAGCGGCGGCATTGGCCAGTTATGTTGGCTTCTCTGCCTACTCCCCAACCAAGTATGCCGTCCGTGGCCTGGCCGACTGCTTGCGTAACGAGTTGAGCTCGTCGGGAATTTCCATTCACGTAGCATACCCTGGCAGCATGGACACCCCTGGGTTTGAATTGGAGCAGTTGACCAAGCCGACCGAATGCAAAGCGATCGAAGCATCCGAAACGTTGTACAAACCCGAAGCGGTGGCGTCGTCGATTCTCAAAGATCTCAAGCATGGCGTGCATAACATGTACTGTGGTGACATTGGCATTTCCTTGCTAGGGGTACTCAGTGCCTCCATGTCCCCTCGTTGCAACCCTGCGCTGGACGTGCTGTTGTTCCCTGTCGGGGTTGTTGTCGCTTGGTTTGTCCGAGGGGGTTGGGACAAACACGTGAAGAAAGGGCAAAATGACGTGTAAAATAGCTTCTGTAATAATGTCTCAAGCTTTATCCGGATGTTGAACTATCCGTATAAGTGATGGCCAGTGGTAACCCCTTCCCTCGATTCAAATCCCGGAAAAGCCAATAAAAACAGCGCACGGTTTCAAATTATAGGCGCCATTTGAAAATTAAAATCCAAGTACAGTCGCCGAGCTCATGGAGGTAGGTACCAAGATGCGCCGCGCCTGTCCACGACCCTGACGTGCATGTAGGCCACGAAGAAGTCAAAGCCACGCCCGACTGCCGACGAGCTGTCCTCGAACGACGCCAGCGGTGGTGGGCTGACGGTCGAGCAGATTTACCAGAAGAAAACGCAATTGGAGCACATCTTGCTCCGGCCCGACACTTATGGTACGTACCGGCCAAGTCACGTAAGGTTGTTGAGCTGGTGTGTTGTCTAGTCGGATCGATCGAACCTGCCGAGCAAACCCTGTGGGTGTATGACGACGAGAACAGCAAGATGGTGCAGAAGAAGGTCACAATTTGCCCAGGCCTGTACAAGATCTTCGACGAAATTATTGTCAACGCGTGCGATAACAAGCAGCGCGACAGTACCATGGACACGTTGAAAGTCACGATCGACTCTGAAAAGGGCGAAATCAGCGTGTGGAACAACGGCAACGGCATCCCAGTCGTGATGCACAAGGAGCACAACGTGTATGTGCCGGAACTGATCTTTGGCCATTTGCTCACGGGCAGCAACTTTGACGACAAGAAGAAAAAGACCACGGGCGGGCGCAACGGCTATGGAGCAAAGCTGGCCAACATCTTTTCCAAAGAATTCGTGGTCGAAACGGCAAGCCGCGAACAAGGCAAGCGATACCGCCAAGTGTTTTCCGACAACATGAGCGTGAAAGGCGCGCCGAAGATCACGTCGTGGTCCAAGAAAGACTTTACGTGCATCACGTTCACCCCCGACTTTAAGCGCTTCCAAATGACCGGCTTGGACGACGACATTGTCGCGCTGTTCAAAAAGCGCGTGTACGACATCGCGGGCGTCACCGACAAGAGCTTGAACGTGTACTTGAACGAAGAAAAGATCGCGGTCAAGTCGTTTTCCCAGTACGTGGCGTTGTATGGCACGGCCGACGTGATTTTCGACAAACCCGACGAACGGTGGCAAGTGGGCCTCGGTTTGAGCGACGACGGGTTCCAGCAAGTGAGTTTTGTCAATGGCATTTGCACGACCAAGGGTGGCCAGCACGTGAACTACCTGGCGGACCAAATCACTACCAAGTTGATTGCCGTGGTGAAGAAGCGCAACAAAGGCGAGGCGGTGAAACCCGCCTACATCAAGAACCACCTTTGCCTGTACGTGAGCGCGCTGATTGACAACCCAGCATTTGACTCCCAGGTACAGCGTCATTCGAAGGCGTCCCATACAGGTGCTGAATGTCACGTAGACGAAAGAGACACTGACCACACGCCCACCGTCGTTTGGGTCGACGTATACACTTAGCGAAAAGTTCATGAAAGCCGGTACGATTTCCATGTGATCGTTCTGATTGGCTGCGACGACATGTATTCACCACTGGCCGCCCGTGTAGTGGAAAAGAGTGGCCTCGTCGAGAACATCCTGTCGTTTGCCAAGCTCAAGCAAACGGCGGAACTAAAAAAGACGTCTGGAACCAAGAGCGTCAAGCTGACGGGCATTTCAAAGTTGGACGATGCGAACTTTGCCGGGAGTGCGAAGGGGAAGGACTGCACGCTGATCTTGACCGAAGGCGATTCCGCCAAGGCGTTGGCGATGAGTGGCTTGGCCGTCGTGGGGCGCGACTACTACGGCGTGTTTCCACTCAAGGGCAAACTGCTCAACGTCCGAGAAGCGTCCCACAGCGTGATTGTCAAGAACGAAGAAATCCAAAACATCGTCAAGATCCTCGGGTTGAAGTATGGCACCACGTACGACTCGACCAAGTCGCTGCGCTACGGGCACTTGATGATCATGGCCGATCAAGACCACGATGGAAGTCACATCAAGGGGCTCGTGATCAATTTCATCCATCACTTCTGGCCGTCGCTCATGGGGTTGGACAACTTTGTGCAGGAGTTTATCACGCCCATTGTCAAAGCGACCAAGGTACAATTCGAAAAGATGGACAAGACAGAAACTTTTGTTGTAGGGCAACCGCAGCGAAGTGTTTTACACGATTCCGGAATACGAAGCCTGGCGCGGCCAAATGAACAACGCCAAGGGGTGGTACATCAAGTACTACAAGGGGCTCGGGACCAGTAAGCCCGAAGAAGCGAGGGAGTACTTTAGCGACTTGAACACGCATCAAATCGGGTTTACGTACAACGGAGAGCCCGATGGCGATGCAATCGACATGGCGTTCTCAAAGAAGCGCGTGGAAGACCGCAAGGAGTGGCTGCGCGCATTCGTGCCTGGAACCTTTGTCGACTATGCCGTTCAAGACATGCCGTACACCGAGTAAGAAGATAACTACTTGCATTCGTCACGTGATGCTTTGTTGTTAGGTTTGTCAACAAGGAATTGATTCTGTTTTCCATGGCGGACAACATCCGATCCATCCCGTCCATGGTAGACGGATTCAAGCCCTCGCAGCGAAAAGTCTTGTTTTCGTGCTTTAAACGCAACCTCAAAGTGCGTTGTCACATATATGACAAAAAGTTGTTAATTTTACGCGTAGAAAGAGATCAAAGTCGCGCAACTGTCGGGGTACATTTCAGAGCATTCAGCGTACCATCACGGCGAAGTGAATCTCCACGGCACCATCATCGGCATGGCCCAAAACTTCGTTGGAAGCAACAACATCAACTTGCTGGCACCCAACGGCCAGTTTGGGACGCGACTCATGGGGGGCAAGGATGCCGCCAGTGCTCGTTATGTGTTTACAAACTTGGAGTATATCACCCGCCTTGTCTTCAATCCGTTGGACGATGCCATCTTGAACTACCTGGAAGACGAAGGCCAGTCCATTGAACCCCAGTGGTACATGCCGATCATCCCCATGTCCCTTGTCAACGGCAGCGACGGCATCGGAACTGGGTGGTCGTGCGGTATTCCCAACTACAACCCGCTGGATGTGATTGAGAACTTGCGCCGACGAATTCAAGCCGAGCCGATGAACAGCATGGTTCCTTTTTACCGCGGGTTTAAGGGAGACATCGTCCAGAAGGGAGGCACCGACAACTTTTTGGTGCAAGGCAAGTTCGAAGTGATCGACGACAGCACGATCGTGATCTCCGAGCTTCCCGTGAAGACGTGGACGCAATCGTACAAGCAGTACTTGGAAACGCTGCTGGAAGCGAACACCATCAAGGACTTCAAGGAGAACCACACGGACACGACCGTGCTGTTCACGGTGATCTTGTCTCCGGAATCCCTCGCGGCGATTCAAAACGCCCCAGGTGGAATCCCCAAAAAGTTTAAGTTGGAGTCGTCGCTTGCCATCTCAAACATGCACTTGTTCGATTCGAACGGCCAAATCAAGCACTACAGCTCGCCGTTGGACATCATTGAAGAGTTTTACGGACTGCGACTGGAGCACTACGGGTTTCGCAAGGCCGCGATCTTGAAACGATTGGAGCACGACATCCTGGTCCTGTCCAACAAGATGCGATTCATTTTGGCTGTGATCGAAGGCGAGCTGATCGTGAACAATCGCAAGAAGAAGGAGCTGCTCGAAGAACTCCGCAAACAAAAGTACGACCCGATGCCCAAGAACGTCACCGCTCCCACGGTCGCTGCCGCCGGCGAAGAGGAACAACCTGCCCCCGAGGATGACGATGAAGACAACGTTGGCGTTTCCGCAAAGTAACCAGCACGTATTGTGAACTATCGAATCTAACTGGTGACGAAATAGGGATTACGACTACCTGTTGTCGATGGCACTGTGGAGCTTGACTGCAGAACGGGTGCAGAACCTACGAAACGACCTCGAGGCCAAGAACGAAGAGCGCGATGTGGTGTTCGCGACCACCCTGGAAACCATGTGGCTCAAGGACCTGGACGAGTTGGAAGTCGGGTTGGGCAAGGACGAAGAGAACCGACTGGCCCAAGAGCACTCGACCAAGAAGCAAGCTGGGAAAGCCACCAGTGGGAAGAGCCAAACCAAGCGCAAACCCGCGGCGAAGAAAAAGTCAGCGAAAGAGTCCGACACCGACTCGGGGTCGGACTTTGAACTGGCAAAATCCAAAGCCAAGAAGGCCAAAGTCGTGGACGAGAAGCCCAAAATCAAGACACAATTTGGTGCGGAAAAGCCGCTGTCGACAGTGTGGAAGAAACCGCAAGCCATCGTGAAAAAGGAAGGCAAAGCGCCCAAGAAAGAACGGACTGCCTCCAGCGAGCCCAAGCCGGCAAAAGTGTTTAAGTTGTTTGAAAAGAAGCAAGCGATTGTCGAATCTAGCGAAGACGAGGAAGTGTTGTCCTTGGCGGAACGATTGAAGCGACGTGCGATGGCGGAAAAGAAGGTCGACTCGGACGAAGACGACGTGTTCAGCGTGCCCACAGCGCAGAAAGTCGGGGCGAAAACCATGCCATCCATTGCACAAGCGGATTCCGACGACGAGTTTTCATTCGCGGCATCGGCGAAGAAAACTGCCCCGGCACTGAAAAAAGCACCGGCTGCCAAGAAACCCACGCCGAAACCAAAGGTGGCCAAGAAGAAGGCTGTCGAATCCTCGCCCGTCGACAAGCCAAAGAAAAGGCCCGTGTCTGTCGATTCAGATGACGACACGTTCAAGTTTTCCGACTCGGAGCCAGTGACCAAGAAGCTGCCTGCGCCCAAGGCCAAAGCATCGAAACCTGCTTCGGGTATGACATTGCACGTAGCAAGGACACCCACCACATTGTTCTCGTAGGCACCGCGGCCAAACGTAAGACTGACAAGGCCCCCAGTTCCCCAAAGAAGAAAAAGCAAAAGCAACCGACATGGAGCGACGATGAGTCGAGCGCCGACGACGACGACGACGTGCATGAACCTGTGGAGCCAAAGGAACGGCCTGGCAGAGCCGCCCGAGCCACCAAGCAAGTCGTGTATAAACTCGACTCGTCCGACGAAGAGCAAGACGCCGCGAGCGACTTTGAAGATGACGCGAACGACTCGGAGTAGTAGTCCTTACAGTAATAGAGTTTCCATTTGTATTGTAAAAGATCATGCCACGTGTGATGGAGTGTCGATATATGATTGGATGAAATAGTTCGAAAGGCATTGAAAATCGAGCGCTGATTCGCTCGTTTCCATTCGAAACGTACTTAAAGAATTCATCGATTCTTGGGTGGTAAGTCAGTCTCCATCCCCGCCGCACCGTGCAATATCCACCATGGCGACCCCTGTGCTAACCATCGACACGCAGCATGACGACATGATTGTGCGTCTCAATATGCGTATGCCATGCCCATCTCCATCTCATGGTGTGGTTGTGTAGCATGATGCCCAACTGGACTACTACGGCAAGCGCCTCGCGACATGTTCGTCGGATCGGACCGTCAAGGTGTACGACGTGACCCATGACTCCCAACATAGCAACGAGCAAGTGCTCACTGGGTATGATGTCCTGCCATGCGTGTATATAGTAGTCACCTTGTCTGTGTAGGCACGAAGGGCCCGTGTGGCAAGTGAGTTGGGCGCATCCCAAATTTGGCACGCTCTTGGCATCTTGCTCGTACGACGGCAAGGTCATCATCTACAAAGAAGCGCAGCTGGGAAAGTGGTCTCAAGTCCACGTGCATTCGTTCCACCAAGCGTCGGGTACATATATATATATATGATACCTTCTTTGGCCATCAACCTCATTCCTTCGCACAGTCAACTCGATCGCGTGGGCTCCTTACGAGTACGGGTTGACCCTTGCGTGTGCTTCGGCCGATGGCAAGGTGTCCATCTTGACGCATACGGCCGGTACGACCTCGTTGTCCATGTCCAATCGTATTAATGCCGTGTTCCAGCGGAAGGGTGGACCACGGGGTTCTTTCAAGACAGCACGCTCGGGTGCAACGCCGTGAGTTGGGCTCCGTTCCACAGCTCGGGTCGCCAAGGCAAGCGCGTGGTCACGGCGTCCTGCGACAACTCGGTCAAGGTGTGGTTCCTCGCTGATGGCGCGTCCGACTGGGTCAAGGAAGACCTGGCCCAGTCGGGGCCGCATCATGGCGACTGGGTGCGCGACGTCGCGTGGGCGCCGTCGACGGGCGCGCCGATCAACATCGTCGCGAGTGCGTCGGAGGACCGCACCGTGGCCATCTGGACGCAGCTGAACGACGAGCGGTGGACGAAGGAGGTGCTGCACACATTCGAAGCGCCCGTGTGGCGCGTGAGCTGGTCCATCACGGGCAACGTCCTCGCCGTCTCGAGCGGCGACCACAAAGTCACTCTGTGGAAGGAATCCCTCGACAAGAAGTGGGTCCAGATCTCGTCCGTGGATGAAGTCGGCGCGTTGCACCAAGCCAAGGACTAACCACGTTATAACTCTAAAACAACGGCCGTCGCATTGTGCAGTGTTTCGTGTAGAAGTACTAGTATATGACGCTTGTAGCCTCGAAGCAATGTGTCTCGATGCTTGAGTGGGATAGACTCTTTGTACTGTATCGCATGTCTATTCCATCAGTTTAACAATCGCCACCGAGCGTTCCTTGGCGACGTGAATGCAGCTTTGCAGCGTCGCCGCAGCCAACGGCTGCCCGCCGGCTTTGTACACCCCCGCAAAAGCCCCCGCTTTGGTAACCAGCACTGTAAACGATGACGCCAGCACTTCTTCTTCACGGGCGGTGGGGTCCACCATCACATGGGACTGGTATTGGCCAAACGTGGTGCTGAGTAGAGTTTCATGCAAGGGGAACTGCGCCTTGGCCGATTGATCTGATCGTCGTCGTAGTGTGAGATGAAATGCTTCTGTGTCGGAGGAGGACGTACCTGGCGCCAAGGACACGATCGAGTCGGGAGAGATAGAGATGGCCGGAATGGTCAGCTTGGACAGGACGGACATGACCGCGAGCAGTGCTGTGTCGACGGCATTGCCGTCGTGGTCGAGGAACGTGACTTCCACCAGAAGTTTCCACGCGGCTTTTCCTCGCTCGATGGAACAATCTCTCAGATCGATGCACTTGGAGCTGAGTAAGACGCGTGTGAGGTAGCTGCTCAGGCTTTGCGCTTCGTCCGTCGTCCGCTGGGTGGAGAATTTGCTGGCACAAACCCCAGGAAACAATACTTGCAAGTCTGCCCATCGCACGACAAGGTAAGAACTCTATGTTGTCGTCGAAAGAACGATGCACGTACCAATTTCGCCTTGGTCCGGGGTGGCAAGCGCCGGTGTGCCCACAGCCAGCTTGACACTGGCCAATGCACATGAAGCGCCCAACTTGACTAAACATTCTCCAGATTGTGTCCAGTTGATGCTCACAGGGCGCGATTGCAGCAGTTTCCGCGCATCTGGGCGGACACCCGACTCCAAACACTTGGACACGTATGCCTCGGGGAACAACGTTTCGTAAAGCTCGGCACTGCCCTGCATGATGTGCGTCGGCTAGTCGGCAGTGGTATCGGTTTGGTTGGCAGCTCGAAAGCTAGGATATCCGGATAATCCATCCCAAGTTCGGATAAAAACACTGTGAAATCCCAAATCTACCAACCACAGTATCCAGCAACTCGTCGCCGTGGAAGCAGCAGCAGATTTAAAAGCCCATTGCTGGCATGCGTTCACATTCATGACGATTGTGGGACTCTTGGGCATGTGGCGGGGTTACCGGCCATTCTGGGTACGTCAAAAGAAAAGTCGATGGCATTTTCAATACAATATCCAAGGTTAAAAAGGGTGGGCCTCGCGAGAAGTGCCTCCGCCCGGGATTGAACCGGGGACCTTCTGTTTACAAGACAGATGCTCTACCACTGAGCCACAAAGGCGGGGCGAAATATTATGATTTTTAACATATAATAAAGCAAAATTTCATACACAACAAGGAAGTTGTTGGTCATTCGACCAACACCACCGCAGTTGCGATGTCCACGAGGCAACAGGCGCTGTCGTTCTACCGCAAGATATACCGAGTACGTACGTACAGTGAATCTCGCAGCATGCGAGCGACGCTCATGGGTCGTGCTGTAGACTGCTGGGTTGATGCCAACGAAGGACCGAACGGAGTTTGTGCGACGTCGACTCCGCGGAGAGTACGACCAGTACCGCCATGAAACCAACCCCGCGCGCATCGAGTACGCTCACTCTCCGACAGTGCCATGACGTCGTCATCGATCTAACATATGTGTATGTTGCGCAGGTTTTTGATCAAGGTAGCCGACACCCAGGTAGGTTCATGACCACAACCTCACTTTGCGAAGTTCGTTTTTGTCTATCAGATACCAACCCACAATATGCGATAACGTTATATACGCATAGTTGGACACGTTGGAGATCCAAGTGGCTCACTTCTCTCGAGTGTTTTCCAGTCCGAGTTATCACAACCAATAAACCCTCGGTCGCTTTGCATTAGTTACTTTGCACGAGTCGCCAGTATGACCGCGCGGCGCAGACGTTCGACCCATTGCTCCTTGACTTCCATCGTCGACGCGCGCAGGTAAAAGATGCGCTCGCTGTCGCCATCTACCTTGCGACGGCCGAGCGTCGGGTCGGACCCAAACAGCCCTACATCGATGATCGTGTTAAGACAGACACTCGTCGTTCTCTTCTCGATCATCCCACCTTGCTTGTAATCGTACACTGCCTGGCCCGTGGACGGCGGCCACACTTCGAACCCTTCGCCGGCGTCTGCAGAGTCCTTGATCACACTGCCGACGATCGAAAACTCCTTGAGGATCTTGCCGCGCTCGTAGTCGTCCTTGGTCTTGGCGTACGACAGGATGTTCTTGTGCAGCAAAAAGTACTACACCCCCACATCATTCATATACATATATCAACACATGGCGTACCCGCTGCTTCCAGTTCTTGCGCCCAAATACCCCGCCGCCGCCTTGTTTGATCAGGTACCCTTCCAACGCTCGTTCGTCTTCCTGGGTCGCCTGGCTCACCTCCAGCACGCGCTCCGCCGTCCGCTCGACCTACGATTGTCCCTGTCACAGTTTCGACCAGCATGCATGCGACGATGGTGCGGACGTTGTTGAACGCTTGCGTTTCCAGCGACTCGCCTTGGACCTTGGCCTGGTCATGCAAATCTGTGACATCGTCCACCGCGTCTTGCAGCACTTGTTTGATACGCTACCACACACACACATATCGACCTCTAGATTTAAAGGAATCCCTTCGCCAGTCCATCCTACTGTTTCCAGGTGCAAGTTGGCCACGAGTTTCGCCTGCACTTGGCGCTGTGAACTCTTGATCGCCTACGTGCCATCAATTGTCAAAGCCATATAGCAGTTGGCAGGCCAGTGGGAGTAATACCTCCATCGCTGCCGCCTTGGCCTGCACAGCGTCCGCCAGGGTCGCTTCCCCGTCCACAACCACTTGCTAATTCATGACCAAGTGATTAACATAAGGACGATTGGAGATGATACCTCGACCAGCGCCGTCTGCCGATGCATGGTTTGGTCGCCCAGGTGCACCAAGTACTCGATAAAGCGCGGGACGACCGTCGAAAAAAACTGACTCAGCGCCGCCATCTACACTTGACAATGAACTAACCACACAATGAATCTGAACGACCTTTTGCGGCCCCACGGCTTCGGACGCATACTCGACGACCATGTTCTGCACGCTGTGTTGGTATGCTCGTAGAATCGCCTACATTCTCACGAGTTTATATATATATATATATTGAAATCAATAGGCGCGTCAGCAGACAACGATACCTTAAAGTCGACGAGGCGAAGGGGGTTGTTGTCGTCCTGGGGCTGCAGCTTGGCTTTGATGAGGTGCTCGATGTCCGTGTGCAGACGTTGAAGCACCGACAGGCACTGGGCTGACGAAGCCCGGTCGTTCTCGTCCATCCATTTAGCCACGTGGGCAGCGCTCAACTCGTGAAACAAACGAGCGGCCAGAGCCGCCAGGTCGTCGCCCAACGCGCCCGCTTTGGCCAAGAACGGTTGCGCCGCCGCTTTCCCCGCCACATGCAGAGTTTTCACGTCCCCCTCGTCGCATGGAAACTAGGCCAATACACGGGTCAGGTTCGGGGCTTTGTATTGCATTCATGGGATACAGTAACAGGTATCAAAGTAGACGAGGATAGATTTCCACTACCTCGATCCTGTCGTCATGGTGTGGAGGTGATGTGTGGCCATCATGACAGATGGATGTATCCACCGTACTTTTATACACGTCAAATGCGACCTCGACCAAGTGCAGCATGTCTGACCGTAGCACGTCGTCCCATTTTGGCCCCCACACCTAGTCAAAGGATATATATCTATAAATATATATTTATATACTTCGAAGTAAACAATAAGGATCCATGGGTGTGATTTATAATGTACTTGTTTTCATTTTAATAAATATTATGCTTTCAATGTAAAAGGAAAGTAAATGGCAATCGATTCCTTTATACTGCAATATATATATATATAAACAAACAAAAAAATGCCCAACGGCAATAAAATAAAATAGTTTGCATCGAGTTTTAGAATGAGTTTTCAAACTATCTGTACCGATACATACTTAGTACCAAATATCACGACATCTTTTACGAACAAGGTACTAAATATTAATATTTCATACTGCCTTCAATGACCGACCATAATCACGAATAACGTACATGCTACCATCACCTATGTACAAATCCAAGTATCCTATCGCATGCACTACTGTATGAAAGTACCTCGGACGTGATGTTGCTAGGGCTAGCACAGAGCAGGGCCATGACGTGGCAAAAGATGGAGCCGTGAAGGGCGACCCCTCGCACCTCCTTGACGTGGCTGGGTTCGACCAAGCTCTTGCGCACGCGAAGAACCTTCTTCGAGTAGGCGGGGCTTGAAGTTGGCGGCAGGATGGCGCCGATGCGCTTGGGGAAGAAGGATGTGAGGATTTGCCACGACAGGCTCGACGTGAACGGACTCGACTTTGGATTCAGCACCGCCTCGAGGTACTGCTGATCGATGTCCGACGCGGGGTCGGCAGAGGGCACCGCCGCTTTCACGTCCTTGGAAGACAAGTCGCGAACAATCCACGTCAGCGCCGGCAGCAAGCCTGGACATGAACGATGTTGTTGATGCAGTATCGTCGGATGGGGGTGTCGGTGGTACCTGGTCTGTCACCAAGGACGTGTACGGCCGACTGCAAAAAGTTCATCTCGTCAAACACATGCTCGTTGATGTGCCCCACGGAGCCATGAATCACGTTGCTAAGTATCGTCAATATATCAATATTTGCTATGCTGGGTTGAAAAGAAATATTTTTTTTTAGGATTTATATATATGCCGACGGACCTGCTGAGAAAAGACACGATGCCGAACAAACGCGCGTCAAGGCCCTACATGATGGAAACGATGTGGGAATGGGATTGACGCTTGGAAGTCGGGAAACGTACTTCGTTGTCCCCGTAACACTGGACGTCTAGGTAGACGACCCGCTTGGCATGAGCATATGTCGTCTCCTGAACATACATCCACACCCCGCTACGGAAGAGTTGACATCGCGTAAGGATGTAGATGTAGAAGGATTGAGGATCAGACACAATCACGTACGAAATGTCTGCAGGCGGCGCCGCGACATCTGCAGGATGCGTGGCACCATCGGACTGTTCACCCTCGGTTGGTTCACTCGCTTGGAGGATTTCACGAAGCAGTGCCGACTTGCCAGAGTTCTGCGAAACGCGGTGCGAGGAGTCAGTCGCCGACGACATGGACCATGACAATGCTGTACCTTGGTGCCGTGAAAGGAGAGGACGGTCAGCGCGTCGTAGCTTTCGTTGAGGAACCGAACTGCCTCGGGGTTCACAGTCAATTGCTCGTCCACGTCGACAGAGAGCAGCTGCATGGACATGACCATTTCAACCGTGCAACCAATATACGTGTATACCGACCAGGTACATACAGAAACGGCACAAATATATATGTACTCACACAATTCCTAGCATTTGATTGGTTGCTTTTGAAACGATCGTTTTTATTCGCTGATTTTACATATTATCCACCAATGAATGTGCGAGTACAGTCTATCCCTACATATGTATTTCAGTCATCCTCAATTCACTCGAGTGCATGGCGGCGTACGAGCTAATGCTGGACAGACGAAGTTCGATTCGTCGCTTCCCTGGAAGGGTGTGGGCTAACCCTGCTGTACTTATCGACCGTCCTATGTATCTACGCCTTGGGTGCTTTGGGCTTCTTGAGCGCTTCCACGTACGCACCGAGGGCGTTCTGGACGCGGTCTGTCTCGATGAAGTCGACAAAGTTGTCCACGTCGCCCTTCAGATCGCTTCGCAACCGGTCGGCGGTTGCATGACGCATGAGGTGCTTGGTGGCCTTTCGGGCATGCCCTACATCATTCCAAAATGAGGATTGAGAGTGGAATGAACGTCGACCTGGGATCGCAAGCCATTGGTGCAGAATCGACTCGGCCACAGGGAGCACTTGGTCCACCTCGACGGCTTCGTCCACGAGTCCGATGCGCTTGGCGTTGATGGCGTCTACCTGCATGCCGAGCCCGAGCATTTTCTCGGTTTCGCGGTGCCCGATTGTGTTCAACATGACGTCTTTCATCCAGAATGGTGCGGCAATGCCCAGCTTCGTCTCGTTCAGACCCATGACGGGTTTACCGATCGCCATCACGCGCGCATCGCAACACATGGCGAGGAAACATCCACCTGCGGGAGCATGCCCTTCGACAGCCGCGACTGTGGCCAATGGAGACGTATACAGACGAAGGTAAAATCGCTGGAACGAGCCCCAGAATTCGCGCAACCGATGGTTCTACGGAGGCGAGGGTAGGATGTCAGGTGTCGGTCACCCAAAGCGTACCTTGGGCTGATACAGCTCTGTGATGTCGAGTCCCCCAGAAAAGATTTTGGTGTTCGCGGACGCAAGAATTAACCCCCTACATCATCATACCAGATTTAGAAGACGTCTACCAAGCAGACGGTTGTCCCTCTTACTTGATCGCCTTGTCCTTTTCCAGCTCTTCCACAGCTTTGTCTAGTGCTTGAAACATCTATGCGCACACACATCCAACGCGTGAGTGGAGACGACTCGCCGCGAAGGCGAATTCGAAATGCCTCACCTCAAGGTTGAGGGAGTTCACGGGGGGACGGCTCAAGCGGACGATGGCATATCCTTCACGGCGTTCAATGTTTACAAGGGGGCTAGCAGGTGTCGCTGTTGAAATCCATCGAGTTAGGGAGCTGCCGCGGGCAACGCCGCGGAGAGTTCGGGCTGTGTGCATCATGCTGTTTCGTCAACTGGATACCTTTTGGGCTGCAAAATCCAAACGACGCACATGTATCCGGACAAATTTGGTGTGTATCCGGAAATGGAGGGACATCCCGAAATTGGCGCGAAATTATGACCCCATGCGAACAAGCCGAGTACGACCTCGCCAGGGAGCGGCAGCAGCAACAAATCCTGGCGCGAAACCACGTGCGGCAGCTTCGAAGGACAAACAGCACGCACTATCAGATGATGCTGAACATGCATGCGCAGGACCACAGCTTGGTGGCGATCAGCCGGCGCCTTCGCATGGCGCCATGCATCGTGGCGCGGACGTTCCTGGAACATGTGGAAGGCGTGGACAAGAGCAAGATTTACAAACTGCTGCTCTCCACATTGACACCCGACGACGACATCAATAGTAACAATCTCAACAACCTGCCACCATTGAGCACTCGCCTTCGGCGAGAGCTGCGGGAGTGTGTAGAAGAAGACGTGCATTGCTCACCCTTGTGCGACCGCGTCCGACGAAGCGAAGGTGATGAGTATGAACACTTGATGGTCCTTCGACTCACCCAACTGGGCATTCCCTTCGAGAACGAGCACATGCTTCGCGAGCGAGGGCTGGCCAAGACTCCGGACGCGCTCCTAGTCGTTCCGATACAAGTCAAGGTGGGCGACACGTGGCATGTCGTACAGTGGATCGATTCCAAGGCCATGGCGCACGAGGTCGGCACGGAGAACGAGACGCAGCACATTGCTCAAGCCCACGCGTATGTCAATCGGTTTGGCCCAGGGATGCTGGTGTACTGGCTCGGCGTCGGCCGCGACCACGCGCCAGCGATGGACGACGTCATGCTGGTGGATCACCTTCCCCCCGCCTTTTTGTTTCCAGGTCAAACGTCCAAAGAGGTCTCCAAGCTTCATGCTCCCGACGTAGCAAGCAACGGTACGACCTTTCTTTTTGAACCGACGCACGTCATCACGACAAGGGACGACGATGGCCTTCCATCCACAGTCGTGTCGTTCTAATACTGTATCAACTCACCCGTCCACCATGCCCTCCATGTCTGGTTGATGTTGTTGGATTTCGAGTGGAATCCTCTGCAAGCAGCCGCATCACGCCGCCAGTTTGACCATTATGCTAGTGTTAATATAAATCCCCCTTTGCTTTGATGAGCTCGTCCTGTACCAAGCTCGGGGGATTCGTCAGCATTCCCTTCAAGTACTCTAACGTTACAATACTTCCATGCCTCAATAAGTATTAGCGTCGGTATACATGTATTAATACTACGTAGTACTGCGTAGTACTATACAATACTATTAATAGTACTGGTATGCTTCAACACTCTGTATATGCTTCTGTTTGAGTGGTAGTACGACTGTGTTTATGATTCTAAACTAGCTAGCCCTGGTGAAACGATCGCTGGGTGAGAAACCGGCGCATCATGTCCAGCGAGGCCTCGGGTTGGTCGGTGGGGACCAAATGGCCCGAGTTTGTGATCACCACCACCGCCACGTTGCCGCTTTGCTTGGCGAGGCCCCCCACGCCGCCGACGCCATCGACTGTCCACGGACGCCTCGAAGCAGTATGGTACTCGTCCGCTCCGTCCCAGTGGAGTTGGTCCACCACGCGAGACACGCCCAGGTGGTTGCAGCTGGAGCCGTCCATGTTGCCAGCGTAAAACAGCACGTGGTAGTGGTTCATGAGGGTTTCGAGGATGGCGTCGGGCACGTCCACCATTTCGTCGTTGAGCAAGTGCCGCGCGATGGAAGGGGCGGCTGGGTCATCTCCGTAGGCTGAGCCATCGATGGATGTCCACAGCGTGTGGGGGGGGATGTTGAGGGCCTCTCTCGTCTCGGGGAGGTTGAAGTACGTCGAGAGGGTCTTTGTGAGGGCTGAAAACGCGTTGCCTTGCTGGCGAATGTCGTAAATGAACGGATTCCCGGCTTGCCGGTAGATCTATTCGATGCGATGCTGTGAGGACATCTGGGTGAATGAGACAAGGTGGGACCGTACCTCGTCTTCGGTACGTTGGCACACTCCAAAGGCCTCGACGAGCTTGCCGTCTTGCACGAGCGACGCACACGTGTCGAGCGACTGACGATGCTGGATGAACTGCTCCTGGTCAATCAAGCCAAGGGCCAAGGCGTAGTCGGGCACACTGAGGGTTTGCAGCAACGGTTTCATCTCGCCGTTTCCGATGGCGATGCCCCACAAGTTGATGGCCGATGACTTGTCCAATTGGTTGTTCTTGTCGTGAATGTAGTGGGCGATGTGCGGCACGTACTTGCCAGCGTACGACTCGCCGGCGACCACGACGGGGTTGCTGGCGTATTCGGGATGCAAGGTGAAAAACGCCGTCAGAGCGACATGCAGTTGTTCCGCCATTTCAAGCTGCGAGTTCACGTAGCCGGATTCGTTCTTTGCGCTTGTGTACCCGGTGCCAACAGGTTGGTCGAAGAATAACATGTGGCCGAGGGCTGTCCAGCTGTGCGGGTGCCTGGACAACGACCCGTCCGAGTTGATGCGATAAGGACCCATTTCAGTGAGAAGCCCGGTCATGGAGGATGCACCTGGGCCACCGTTCAGCCACACGATCACGGGGGTGTCCCGCGATGTTGGATTCGTGCGGGATTCGAAGAACCAGTAAAAAATATTGCCTTCAGCGGCATTCACAGTCACCAACCCAGCATACTAACGATACATGTAAGGTGGATGTAGCACGCATCACACACTGTACCTGCTTTTCAAGGACATTCCCAAAGCGAGGGAGATAAGGCACATGGTCTGCTGACGTCTTTGGTGCTCGCGGTTCGTCCTGACGAAGGGACAAGGACACCTGAGATCGTGGTGGAACGGTAGAGCGCATGGACAGACTAGTGGTAACGAAGAGGCAGAATGCAAGAAGCCCAAAAAACGGGTAGAGCATTCGGTGCGGCTGCTTTGCTTGCGAGTCCGAGTACGGCGGGCGGTAATGACGCGAGTTGTGCATGTCAAGAAGTTGAATTGTGAGTCAAGTCGTGCGTGTGTTGAAGTGTTGGCAAAGATCGTACATTACGTACGTACTGTACGTACTGTTAAACTGGATTTCAATCATGAGATACGGAATTAATGTATTAGTACAGGAAAGGCGTTCCGATTGGCCCAACCCAAACCATAGAATATCTTTTGAATTTTTATGAATGTGCCATCACCACAACATGTCGTCGATACGAGTGCTCGTGCCTTCAAAGCAGCCCAGTTCTCCATCATGTAGCATCGCTAGGGTCATATCCAGCGTCGTGCCATTCGTAATGTCCCCTCGAGCAAGGTACCCTGCAAGTAAATGTCGCATCGTCCAGTCCTTCAGCGCCACGACCTTCATCAACTCGTGCTGGGTCCTTGTAGCCGGCGACTTCATGGCAGGCAAAAGTTCCAAAAGGTTTCTTGCATCAAGTGAAGTCACCGACTCGAGCTTTGTTTGAGGTGGCTGGGATGGGCACAAGACAGCCCATTGCTGGTGCACCAAGGTCACGTCGACGTCGACCGCAACGCTCGATGTGGGTGCGACCTGACTCCCGTTGGCCAGAGATACCAGGAAAGTTTCGACGTCTCCTTTGACGTGGTGATGCCACGTGTAAAAGTATGCTGGACAGGGAAGCTCCATCCGGGCACAGCCTTCCACCCATTCCTCGACGTCGTCACCCACCAAGATCCACGACAGCCCCGCCGTGGTTTGTACGAGCCACTCGTCCACCGCACGAAGCAGGGCTATTGTCAAGTGCAATGTGGGGTTCGACCACGTGTGCTGGCGCTCGACAGTGCTGGTGTATGCGTTGACCACTGTGAACGTCACAGTGTCGTTTGTCCCAAGGCGACTTTGCAGCAACACAAACCGATCGAACGATTGCAATGCTCGAGCGTTGTCAGTGGTGACGTGATCTACGATGACATTCCACATGTTACGATGACGTAATCACACACTGTACGTACGTAATCTTGCGGATTCGATGGCGTCGTGGAGCAACAGCATGGCGTAACTGTCGTTGCCATGTACCGCTGCTTTGGCATGTTCAGCGTTGAAGTTGTGGTCGAAAACCACTTGAAATGGATCCCCACCAGTCACGTCATGAACCCATTCATGGACTGCCCGCCAGTCTCGGCCTTGCTCTTGACGCAACACAAGAGACTTGTCACCTTCTCTCGTGATGAAGCAGCAGCATGAGTCCAAGGAAACTTTCCACGTTATGGCGCCAACAATGGGGTGGTGCGATGCCTTGGGGAATAACGCCAGCACCCGTCGCATGGCCTCCAGACTCAGTCCTAATGTCGTGTAAACGCGATATATGTCGTGGACAACAACTTCTTATACCTCGATGGGGAGACGTTTGTACAAAACAGTCGCGTGGCATGTCGGGATGAACGTGTAACGCTAAATCGTCCAGCGCTACCCACCTGAGGCGAGGGTGTCCCCTGACGAATGCCAGGATTTCCTCCGCTCGGCAATAACCAACACTGTCTTGTGCATACAGCAATGGCTTGACGGTAGGGCCCGTGACGCCAAGGATGCGATGACAGGGCACATTTGCCACGCCGAGCGCGTGGACGAGTGTTTGCAATTGATTGAAATGCAGTCGCCATGTCGAAGACACGACGAGTTTAGCTCGCGTCAGGTGGACAAGGCGACTCAAGCGATGCAGCAGCACTGCACTCAACTGGGCCTGGCCATGGAGAGTGTTCAGGACTCCATCCACGTCCAAGAAGATCACCCGGCTGTCACGCTTGGCAGTTTCCGCCATTGTTCAGCATCCGGATAAGTGACATCCATCCGTTCATGTTGAAGTGGCGCCTTGACTCTAGTACATAATGGGGAGGCGGCAGGTACGACACCACGCGTAGCAAACGCACTGAATGACAAGAGCAGCCAATTTGCAGGCCACCAAGGAGTGGTGTCGGATCTCCTGCACGTCGTGGCATTCTTTCTAGTACAGTGTACAGTGTACCGGGGTACGTATATTGTTCAAGATTCTTGCGACGGCAAGGGCTACTGGTAGTCGATATTGCTTCGAGATGACGAGTGCCAGTGCCACGTCCCTGCATGATACAAGCTCCTCCCAGCGTTCATAGCTGGGAAGACAGTGCTGGCCATGAATGGTACTGTACACGGGGCCTGTGCCCCCATCCGTGATGTGATACTGCATGCCGCAGAAAGGCACATCAATGACTGCGACGACAATGGATGGGATAGGGTAATAAATTCGAAGAAGGTTTTTATTGTTTTGTCTAAAAGAATGATACAAACATGAAGTGTAGCAATTGAAATGAATTAAATTCGATGCCTAAAACGTCTTCGACTAGCTGGTATTTAAAATATTAGTCCATACAAAACGCAAGTGTAAATGTACCAGTATAAACGGACGGTTCTTCGATTTTCGCCATGGGCGTTCTGCCACCTCCACTTGCAATTATCCTGGTGCTGTACAACTGTCATGTGGATGCAACAGAGCATGGAAGGCGGCGGCCACCACCAAGGTGGCGGGTATGGGAACTACGGCGTCGGTGGTGGCTCCCAAGGCCGCACTGGGACGTCAAATGATGACGATTGGAAGAGTCGCATCGTCAGCAATGGCCAATGGCTCGGCGAAAAGGTGATGGCATTGGCATCGCGGTCGCACAACACGATCCCCGACAACCAGCGCGCGATGAACGATGGGCGCGCGAATTGGATGGCTGAAATCCGCAACAACGCGCGGCCTGCGAACAACTCGTCGAATTTCTCGAATGGGTCGTCGGGGTACAATGCCGGCGGGTACCAGAACGACTTTGCCACAGAACGCCCGGGGCAGTACAGCGACACGTCGTATCGTCCGACGTCAACGTACTCGGACAACCCGACCTCCTCGTCTGGTCAGACATCCGCGTACACTTCGAAGCAACAGTCTGGCAAGTCGAAGGCATCAAGCAACAACAAGAAGTACAAGTCCAAATCATCTCGACGTGCCGCCACGTCATCCTCTGAAGAGGATGAAAGCGAAGAAGAGTCGTCCGAGGACAGCGATGTCAAGAAGAAGTCAACCAAAGTGCGCTCGAAAGTGACCAAGAAGCCCGAAATCGTGGTCTCGTCCAACGACGACAGCGACGACAGCGACCACGCGGCCAAGTCGAAACGATCGACGAAAAAGGGAAGCAAGGGGTCGTCTTCTAAAAAGAAAGCCCATCTCAGTGACAGCGACATCTCGACGGAATCGGCACCCGAGGACAAGAAGGCCAAGAAGAAGCCAGCCAAAGCACCGAAGAAAGCGTACGCGTATGCACTGGACGCGTCCAAGCTGGCCGCCGTGGCCGCTCCGTCGACCGACCAAGATGCCAAGAAGGGCAAGAAGAAGGCTGGCAAGAAGGACAAGACCGGGGCAGCGGCTCCCGCGCTGGTGGACTTGCTCGGCGTGGAATCTCTCCCTCCGGCACCACCAAATGCGGCTGCGGTGTTTGAAACGCCATTGTCGACCATCGATCGTACGCCTTTTGTGAATATATGCCATGAGGTTAATATTTGGCGACTAGAATTGGCCGGGCTGTCGTTTGACCCGTTGGATGGGGCGTCCCAAGCGCCGGCATACCCACAGGACCAGTTTAGTGCCCCGCCCCAACAACCATTTCAGCAACCTTCGCAGCAATTCCTAGGAAACCAGCAGCAATTCCAAGGACACCAGCACCAGTATCAGCCGCAGCAGCACCAGACCTTTCACCCGCAGCAGCACCAGCAATTTGCCGCCCAGCAACCGTTCCAACCAGCTGGGTTTGTCGTCCCCGGCAGCAACTTGGTGGACTTGCGCTTGTCGTCGGAAGTGTCGGCGGCTGCGAAAGCCAACGCGGCACCCACCGACACGCGATCCCTGGACCAACTCAAAGCGAGCTCTGGTCCCGTCCAAGTTCAACCTCCTCCTCAGATGATGATGCATCATTCTCATGCCCCGTATCAGCAACCACTGGGCCATCACCCGTCGTTCGTACATCAGCCCATGCTCCATCAAGCGAGTCCTCCCGCCATGATGGCGCCCGCGATCGCATTTGGCGGCGTGCAATACCAACAACCCCAACCCCTGCATCACCCCCGACGTGCGGCCCCCGGCCTGGCGACGCCTGGATTCTTGTAATCCGTTTTTTATTGTAACTACCACGATATTCCTACGTCATGGTGTGTTAACCTACAACTGGCTCGTACAATATACATCGGAATCGCAGTAGACATATCGCATATCCGGGATAAGTCATTGAGAGTTATCCTAATCGTATGCTGTACGTCACTTGCTCTAGAATCATAGGTCATGGCCATGCTTCGACAGGTCGATTGTTGTTGGTTTCTTTATGAGGACGCTTAATGTATGTACATCACATGTCCTAACTCGATAAATGGGGTGGTGAGTGCGGCAAGATCTCGTCAATGTAGGGTCGGGTCGAGGGCTTCGGTGAGCTTGGGGTCGGTAAAACTCGGTCGTCGTTTGGCTTTCGTGGACAAATTCCGGTCGTCGGGGGTCATGGGGTGCACGGGGGGGATGCGCGACCGACCCTTGTCGGTCTTGCTGTCTTTAGGGGTGAGCACCGCGTCTTTTGACGACCCCATGGAGCCGCGCTTGGCGTTGGTCGGGGACTGCAGTGCCGACGCCGCCGGCGCACCGTGCTTTTCGACGTGCTTGTCGGACCCTTTGGATGTATTGAGAGGCGGTATGGACAGCTGGCCGGAGCGGGGGCTCTTGTGCTTGGGCAGGTCGTGGCTCCGAACGGTGCGCTTCGAGCTGCCTCCGTTGGGGGGATGGGACACCACCGTCGAAGGGGGCGACTGGGGCACGAGGTTGGCCAGAGGGGGCACAAGGGGGACCGCGCCCCCTCCCCCCCGCCCTTTTACGTCCTCCGACAGGGGAATCGACGCCGTGTCCGGCTCTTTCTTGAGCGTGAACGACTCACACCCGTCGCCATCGTCGTCGCCGTCCTTGATAGGCGACGACATCATCGTCAACGAGTCCAAGCCAACCGACCCCGCTTTGCCTCGGATCCACGGATGACTGAAAATGTCTGGGATCGTCGCGCGCTCGATGGGGTCCAGCTTGAGCATCCTTTGGATCAAGTCTACAACTTAACTGTCGAAACAACGATGATCGGCGGTATGTGTTACCGGCTACGTCTGCGCTCAAATGGTCGTCGAGTTTGTACTGGGCCCGCATGATTCGATTTCGAATCACATTTTCCCGCGGCCGGTTGGACCCCTTCAAGTCGGAACCCTCGAACGGCAATCGACCGCATACAATGGCAAAGAGAATCACGCCCAGACTCCACACGTCCAACGGTGGTCCTGATGAGGTGGACATGTCGAGATGTGTGTTTGTTGTCTAAGTAACGTACCTGCGTTGGACGTCCCTCGAAAGACTTCTGGAGGCAAGTACGAAATCGACCCACACGTTGTTTTGGCCATGGCCCCTACAGAATGATAAGCCCCCCTCACTCCCCCCAACCATTCGGCTCGTACCAGGGCGATAAAAGTCACTTAGCCCAAAGTCGGCGATTTTGACGCTGTTGAGGTCGTTTTTGCTACACGTGGCCAGTATAAAACGGACAGAATATAAATGGTCGGGGGAGGGTGGAACGTACCTTTGCAAGAGGATGTTTTCGAGCTTGAGGTCGCGATGGCAAATGTGTTGGTTGTGGGCGTATCCGACGCCCGCCAGAATCTGGGAAAACACCAACGCCCCTTCTTCTTCGGACACGCCGCCTGGGGGCAGTTGCGCTAAGTGATGAAACAAGTCGCCTCTACACATGCCCCCCCCCGTCTGATTAACTCGATCCTCCGACACAGGAAGAACATGTTTGGACGCGAACCCTTCCAAGAGCTCGAACACCAAAACAACGTGGTTGGGCTCGTTAAATACGCGAATCAATTTGATGATGCTCGGGTGATTGAGGGCCTAGGGGCCACAACAACGTGGCGTTCACGACACGTCTTGTATCGAGATAGGCGCGTACCGTAAGGCATTGGATTTCCGTGGTCGTGCGCTCGACGTCACCCAGGGAGCCCATCTCGTTCTTCAAGATGAACTTGAGCGCTACTTTTTCGTTGGTGAGCTGGTGCACTCCCAGTCGAACCTGGAATCAACATTTTGCTCAGCTTGTGTTCGCGACAGTGTGTTGTTGGGTACCTCGCCAAACCCGCCCCGCCCCAACAACGACGTGACGCGGTACCCCCCCACGACACCGCCAGCCCCCAAGTCTTCTGCATTGCTGTGGTCTTCGTTGCCAGGGATTTTAAACGGCGCCCCCGTGGAAAAGAACAGCATGTCGCCCTCTTCGATGCACATGAGGTCATCGATTTCCACTCCTAAATCAGGTTTAGACATGCAACGTATTATAGTCTTGCGAAATAGGCACCGTCGGAATTGAACACTCGAGAGGCCATCGGCACCATCTCCAGTCGCTGGGAACACGAGCACAAAAAGTCATCCCACGACCAGTGCAGTTGCACAAACAGCGCTAGGACAGAGACACGGTCACGAAGCGTGTCGACGGATGACGTGGCAGTATGTGTACATTTGGGGTTTTCGAAGCACCCGTTTTTGTACGCTTTGATGGGGCGACCTTGCACTTCGTGCTCGTTGAAGTCGTCCAAGTCCCCAAAGTCAGCCATGGACGCAACGGTGGCTGATGCTCGGGCGGTCGTTCTCGCGCCGCGTGTGAAGCTTGACCAGTACTGAGCTTAAAATAGGAACATAACCACCATTATTTATTCATGGGGGGGTTGGCAGGTGCAATGTGGAGGGATCGGGGGGGAGGGGGGTTTCGCCAGCTAAGAATACACTACCCTAACGTTACTGACCCAAAGTGAACAAACACCTCCGCGCGCGACCGTCAACCAGATAATAGTGCTATATATCCCAAGTGGATTATAAACAGGAGGGGCTTGGCAACATCCATAATATAACGTTCATGGCGAGGATACGAAGCTTGCAATTTATATTACTCGACTGTGTGGTGTATGCATATAACACATTTCAAGTTTGAGCTAAGTAAGATGCTAAACAAGGGAGCTTCGACGCTTGGTCAGTGGGCGCTTGAACGCGTTGACGACGCGAATTTGAGTAGTCACACGGGTGACCCCCCGCAAAAATACATCGGTGCCGGGAAGGGCCAGATTTTCCGGCTCAAAGCCCAGCGCCACGGGCACGGGTACGAGGCGGAGGAGCAGGCCGAGGGGCAGCGAGACGGCGCCGAGGCCGACGCAGAGGAGCCACTGGGTCGCGTCCAGCTCGTGACATCCAAACACCACCGACCCGAACTGGACGATGAAATACTGCATCACGACTTGGAAGATCGAGATGCCGACGTAGAGTTTGTTGGCGAAGATGCCTTCGAACACGTTCAGCTCGTCGTGGATGCGGCGCGAGTTGATTTCGTTGAACACTTGCATGAACACAAACGTGTTGAAGATGAGCGTGTAGTGCACGGACGGGTCGTTGGACATACGGTCCCCCTTGCGCCCGGACGGAATGCCCAGAATCCAGTCCCCTGCAAATGCCAGGGTCAGGAGGACTGTCAGCTGGTACACGCCTTGGCCGAGAATGTGTTTGGTCATGGTCTCGGAAATGAGGGGCTTGGTGCGCGGGTACGGCTTGCGCTCGAGCATGGCCTGCGTGGGCGAGTCCGTGGCCAGCGCCAACGATGCAAATGTGTCCATGATCAAGTTGACCCACAGCAACTGAATGGCCGTGAGCGGCGATTCCTCTAAGAACACGGCGCCGACAATGGCAATCGTGATCGCGACCAAGTTGACGGTCAGCTGAAACTGGAGGAATTTCGAGATCGAGTCGTATACGTTGCGGCCCCACTTGACTGCATTCACGATCGACCTGAAGTTGTCGTCCATGAGAATGATGTCCGACGCGTCCTTGGCCACCGCCGTGCCGCAGATCCCCATCGCAAACCCGACGTCCGCCTTCTTCAAAGCCGGGGCGTCGTTCGTCCCATCGCCCGTCACGGCCACCACCTGGGGCCCGTACGTCTTGACGTCAGACTGAATCAACCCTGTCACAAGCGTGTGCTTGTCCTTGGGACTCGACCGAGCCAACACGCGGAGATGGGGCCAGATCTTGTCAAACTCGTCCTGAAGGAAGTTGCCGTTGTCGTCGTGCACCCGGGCGCGGAACGTCGCGCCTTCCATGACGATGGACTTGTCACCGGGCGCGAGAATCCCGCACTTGAGCGCAATGGACTTGGCCGTGGCAATGTTGTCACCCGTGACCATGCGTACGACGATGCCGGCTCGGTTGCACTGGCGGATGGCATCGGGCACTTCGTCGCGCACCGGGTCTTCGATCCCGACGATGCAAATGCACGTCAGGTCCTGCTCGATGTCGTCGTCCGACCACTGGGACGCATCCTTGATCTCATCGACGGTGGCGTCCACGTCACGGTACGCCAACGACAGCGTGCGGTAGGCTTGACTGGCGTACTTTTCAATCACGGATGCATTGACCTTGTTTTTTTCGGCTGTTGAGAAGGATGATGTGGTTCCGTCCAAGTTGAGCTGCGACGTGCACAAGCCCAAAACGATTTCACTGGCGCCCTTGGTGAAGACTCGGACCTTTGTATCGGACAACGGCACGACCACGGACATGCGCTTCTTGGCGCTGCTGAATGTGATCATCCGCACCAGAGCGTTTTCCTTGCGAACGTCGGCGTATTGTACGCCGAGGTCGGCGGCAAATTGGAGCAGCGCACATTCGGTCTTGTTGCCCGTATGTTCTGGCTGCCCCCCCACTTGCTTGGGCGGGAGAATCTCGGCCGTCGAGTTGAGGCAGATGCTCTTGGTGAGAATATCCTTGGTGTCAGCGCTAACTTGGAGTCGGAGCGACGCCGCCGACATGAACGCGGACTTCCCCACAAACGATTCCATGACCGTCATGCGGTTGGTGGTGAGGGTACCGGTCTTGTCGGAGCAGATGGTGGTGGCACTGCCCATGGTCTCGCACGCGTCCAAGTGGCGCACCAAGTTGTTGTCCTTGAGCATCTTCTTGACGGAAAACGCCAGTGCGATCGTCACAGCCAGCGGCAGGCCTTCCGGGATGGCCACCACGAGCACCGTGACCCCGAGGATGAAGTGGTTGAGGTAGTCCTTGAGGTACTCGTTGCTCCAGGCATCGCCTTGGATCCAGAATTTGACGACCGAAAACCGAACCACCATGGCCACAAACACAAACAACGCCGTGTACATGCCAAGGGATCCAATCATCACGGTCAAGTTGTCCAGCTTGCCTTGGAGCGGCGAAACGACTTCGTCTTCGTCGTTGTCGGTGGCGGGCTCGACGGGACCTGATGATTTTGCCAGCAACGGCGTAGACTCAGACACGATGGAAGATGTGTCGTCGGCTTTCGAGGACGGGCCCTTACCAGCGATCAACTGGGTGATTTGACCCGCCTGGGAGTGCTCCCCCACGCAAATGACGAGCATCTTGCCCACGCCTTCCATGACCTTGGTGCCCGACAGCAGGAACGGCGCCGTTTGGCGGTCCTTTTTCATCAAGAACGACTCGCCCGTCATGGCGCTTTCGTCCAGCTTCAAGTCGCTTTCGTCAAACACCAAGCCGTCTGCAGGGATGATGTCGCCGAGGTCCACACGGACAATATCCCCCACGACCAAATTGAACTTGCTCACTTCAGCAGGCACGCCGTTGCGAATGACTTTGATCTTCTCGTCTTCCTTGACCGCATTCAGCGCGCGGAATTGTTGCTCCTTTTGGTAGTCGTTGATGGCCGTGACAAAGGTCACGATCAGCACGGCGAACAAAATCGATGCGCCTTCGATCCACGTGGAGTCCGTGTCGTCGTGGCCACCGGCCGTTGACGTCGATTTGGGCATGGGAATGAACCCGAGGACGAGGGAAATCGTCCCCGCACATGTCAACACGATAATGGTCAAGTCATTGAACGCCTGCCACATCAATTGAAACAACGTGAGCGGCTTGTCGGCCTCGATGTAGTTCCTCCCGTACTTGGCTTCGCGGGCGGCGAGGTCCGCAGCATCGTTTGTGTCCAGACCTTGTTCCAACGTCACATTCAAGCTATGGGCCACGCCCTCTACACCTCCGAGCTTTTCAAGGGCCGCGGCGGCATGTTCCTTCTTCGTCTCGACGAGATTGCTCAGCGCCTGCGTCGTCAACGCCATCGTAGGTGAAAGGAAGTGAGGGGCAAAGGCGGCACGCCACAGATTTCCCCTTTTTTGCCTGTGCAGGTACGTGGATGAGAGTGACATGGACTAGAGTATATGGCTGTTTGTATACGAGAGTGGATTCTAGTTCACTGTCGAGGATTGCATCCATATCTTGATCCAGTAGCCAATTGACATCAATCAAAGCGCATGCTTTTATCCAATCCGTGAATGCCACAATTACATGAATGTTCTAGTGACTGGGTTGTATCGACTCCTGCGCACCACCGCACCCGGTGCTACTGTACTCCTACTGTACGTAGTAGCACTTGGATGGGGTGCTTCGTCAGCCAGCAGATTGCACCTGCCAGTCTCACTGCACTCAATGTTGACACACCTATTACTGTATTAGAGAAGTATCTGTACTAACGTTAATGTATACTAGTACGTAAGTTATAGTACTTCAAAGTGAACACACTTCAACTGTCTACAAGCAAAAATGATGTTGAAGATCGCAGCTGTAACAAGATGCAGATTGGCGTTTGGGGGAATGACAATCGATGAAGCGTTTGGTCTAAGATAAAAGTTGGTCGTGGTGCTGCTGCTGTGAGGTATCATGGATGTCATTGTAAATTATGGTCTGTATGTGGATTTCAAGGGTAGTTGGAAGCAGATCTGCAACTACACCTCAGCTAAGCTGTCTGTCATTCTGCTGCTTCCACAGTGTAGCTAACGTTACAATATCGAATCTCCGTGACGTAGCTAAAGCTCGTAGGTACGTGAATTTAAATTATTAATAATACAATCGTGTACTTGCCGAACGGAGAAATGTCGCATTTGCACTTACCCAACGGATTAACTCTGCTGATTGGCTAGAACTTGAAACGGACATGCAATGTAGCCAATCCATGTGCAGACACTATTAACTGTAAAGTAGCATGTTGGGGTACCGTATGTTAGTTGGCTAACGACATTAACAGTACTTACTGGAAGGCATCGACAATAACGTTAATAGGGAGATTTCGCAATTCACTGTCAATCCGTGTTCGCGTCCGTGAGAAAAATGACACGGCCACCGACATGGATTAAATTTAGACGATTTCGCTGTATAAATAGATTTCCGCGTCCGGAATAAACATAAGGAATCTGCTACTTCGAAGTACTTGCAATAATGCTGTACTAGTACTTGTCATGGTTGTCAAGCGTTCTCGCTTCGCGAAGCCTGCCCGTCATCGCAGACTTCTGCTCGCACATTCCTACCGTCAGTCAACACCATCCAAATACACAGAATCCTTCTGGAACTTTTCGTGGTTGTGGAGGATCAGGTGCAACCTGTGCGATGTTTTCTTGCCGTCGACTTCGAGCTCCTGGCAAGAGAAGCCAGGAACTTTAAGCAAGTTGCACGCGAGCACTCCCCAAGACTTCATTACTCGAGTGGTTGGCCTTTATCCACAGCGCCAAGTCATCCTCGCTTCTCAACCTCCTCATACTGTAGCACACGAAACCACCCTACTGTTCGGATAACCTCTATTTCTTATGATTATCCGAATCCGTGATTGCTGCTCTTTTCACGGATTCCGATATAATGTAGTTTTTCCGTTATTGTACTAGTATTAATAATTACTAACTGTGAGGGTAATTATTCCGGAAACGGACACGGATTACTTTGCGAAATCTCCCTAATGGCGTACACTTGCATGCGATGCTCTATGCCATTCCTTCGTGATGGACGCGTTCAGTAGTAGTACACGGACACTGCTTTGCGTGCGCATTTTACTTCACAGTGTAATCAGTATTAGTAGTACTGTACGTAAGAGTAAGGCCTTCACCCCGGTAAAGTGTCCATGCATGTGATCAAAAACACTATACGTATCGTCAAGTTAGTTCGCGGAGGCTAAGCTCTGGCGATGTAACTATGAATAAACCTTGGGAGTTCAAGGTTACAGGGCTACAGGCTAACATTCACTGCAAGACCGACATACATGTAGCAAAGCAACACTCATGGATTTGAATCGTCGTTCATGTAAATAGCTGTGGTGTCTCTACTCGAATTGGGACAATTTGCGCTGCGACAGCGTTCGCTTGAACGCGCGGATGACTCGGATTTGCGTGCGCAGGCGCTTAAAGCCTCGGATCCACAATTCCTTGGTGCGGTCCGTGGGGACGTGGGTCACGGGGGCTGTTTCTTGGCATACTGTGAACGAAGCAGGAAGGGTGATTAGGCGAAGGAGCAAGCCCACGGGCAGCGACAACGCCCCGATGACCAGACAGATGATCCACTGGGTCACGTCCAAAGGCACACAGCTAAACACGAGCGACCCAAACTGGACGATGAGCACTTGGAACACCACTTGGACGACCGAAATGCCAAGGTAGATGGGGTTGGCGAAGATGCCCTCGAACACGTTCAGCTCGTCGTGGATGCGGCGGGAGTTGATTTCGTTGAACAGCTGCAGGAACACAAACGTGTTGAAGACCATCGTGTAGTGCACGGACGGTCCAGTCGTGCCAACCGGGCGGTCATACTTGCGGCCCGAATCAATGCCGAAGATCTTGTCCCCGGCAAACGTCATGGTGAGAATCACCGTCAACTGGAAGATGGCTTGGCCGACAATGTGCTTCAACATGCGCTCCGAAATGAGGGGCTTGGTGCGCGGGTACGGCTTGCGCTTGAGCATGGCTTCCGTGGGGGCGTCCGTGGCCAGCGCCAACGACGCAAACGTGTCCATGATCAAGTTGACCCACAGCAACTGAATGGCCGTGAGTGACGACTCTTCCAGCACCACCGCGCCAATCACCGCCGTGGAAATAGCCACCAAGTTGACCGTCAGCTGAAACTGGAGGAACTTGGCGATCGAGTCGTACACGTTGCGGCCCCACTTGACCGCACTCACGATCGACCGGAAGTTGTCGTCCATGAGAATGATGTCCGACGCGTCCTTGGCCACCGCCGTGCCGCAGATCCCCATCGCAAACCCGACGTCCGCCTTCTTCAAAGCCGGGGCGTCGTTCGTCCCATCGCCCGTCACGGCCACCACTTGGGGACCATGCGGATACACGTTCGACTGAATCAACCCAGACACCAGCGTGTACTTGTCCTTGGGACTCGACCGAGCCAACACGCGAAGCATGGGCCAGATCTTGTCAAACTCGTCCTGCTTGATGTTGCCGTTCGCGTCCAACACGCGAGCGCGGAACACGGACCCCTCCATCACCAGCGACCCGTCGTTGGGACTGATGATTCCGCACTTGAGCGCAATGGACTTGGCCGTCGCGATGTTGTCGCCAGTCACCATGCGCACGACAATACCCGCTTCGTTACACTGGCGAATGGATTCCGGCACTTCTTCACGCACCGGGTCTTCGATCCCGACGATGGAAATGCACGTCAGGTCCGTCTCAATCTCCTCGTCCGACCAGTTCTTGACCACTTCTGGGGTCACATCCACGTCACGGTACGCCAGACACAACGTGCGGTAGGCTTGCGACGCATACTTTTCGATGATGTCATTGTTGACAGCGTTGCGCTCCGTAGCGCCAAACGCGGACGTGGTCCCGTCCAAGTTGAGCTGCGACGTGCACA
>NW_009798267.1:1081821-1116817 GCF_000520075.1 Aphanomyces astaci | reverse complement strand
TGTGCACGTCGCAGCTCAACTTGGACGGGACCACGTCCGCGTTTGGCGCTACGGAGCGCAACGCTGTCAACAATGACATCATCGAAAAGTATGCGTCGCAAGCCTACCGCACGTTGTGTCTGGCGTACCGTGACGTGGATGTGACCCCAGAAGTGGTCAAGAACTGGTCGGACGAGGAGATTGAGACGGACCTGACGTGCATTTCCATCGTCGGGATCGAAGACCCGGTGCGTGAAGAAGTGCCGGAATCCATTCGCCAGTGTAACGAAGCGGGTATTGTCGTGCGCATGGTGACTGGCGACAACATCGCGACGGCCAAGTCCATTGCGCTCAAGTGCGGAATCATCAGTCCCAACGACGGGTCGCTGGTGATGGAGGGGTCCGTGTTCCGCGCTCGCGTGTTGGACGCGAACGGCAACATCAAGCAGGACGAGTTTGACAAGATCTGGCCCATGCTTCGCGTGTTGGCTCGGTCGAGTCCCAAGGACAAGTACACGCTGGTGTCTGGGTTGATTCAGTCGAACGTGTATCCGCATGGTCCCCAAGTGGTGGCCGTGACGGGCGATGGGACGAACGACGCCCCGGCTTTGAAGAAGGCGGACGTCGGGTTTGCGATGGGGATCTGCGGCACGGCGGTGGCCAAGGACGCGTCGGACATCATTCTCATGGACGACAACTTCCGGTCGATCGTGAGTGCGGTCAAGTGGGGCCGCAACGTGTACGACTCGATCGCCAAGTTCCTCCAGTTTCAGCTGACGGTCAACTTGGTGGCTATTTCCACGGCGGTGATTGGCGCGGTGGTGCTGGAAGAGTCGTCACTCACGGCCATTCAGTTGCTGTGGGTCAACTTGATCATGGACACGTTTGCGTCGTTGGCGCTGGCCACGGACGCCCCCACGGAAGCCATGCTCAAGCGCAAGCCGTACCCGCGCACCAAGCCCCTCATTTCGGAGCGCATGTTGAAGCACATTGTCGGCCAAGCCATCTTCCAGTTGACGGTGATTCTCACCATGACGTTTGCCGGGGACAAGATCTTCGGCATTGATTCGGGCCGCAAGTATGACCGCCCGGTTGGCACGACTGGACCGTCCGTGCACTACACGATGGTCTTCAACACGTTTGTGTTCCTGCAGCTGTTCAACGAAATCAACTCCCGCCGCATCCACGACGAGCTGAACGTGTTCGAGGGCATCTTCGCCAACCCCATCTACCTTGGCATTTCGGTCGTCCAAGTGGTGTTCCAAGTGCTCATCGTCCAGTTTGGGTCGCTCGTGTTTAGCTGTGTGCCTTTGGACGTGACCCAGTGGATCATCTGTCTGGTCATCGGGGCGTTGTCGCTGCCCGTGGGCTTGCTCCTTCGCCTAATCACCCTTCCTGCTTCGTTCACAGTATGCCAAGAAACAGCCCCCGTGGCCCACGTCCCCACGGACCGCACCAAGGAATTGTGGATCCGAGGCTTTAAGCGCCTGCGCACGCAAATCCGAGTCATCCGCGCGTTCAAGCGAACGCTGTCGCAGCGCAAATTGTCCCAATTCGAGTAGAGACACCACAGCTATTTACATGAACGACGATTCAAATCCATGAGTGTTGCTTTGCTACATGTATGTCGGTCTTGCAGTGAATGTTAGCCTGTAGCCCTGTAACCTTGAACTCCCAAGGTTTATTCATAGTTACATCGCCAGAGCTTAGCCTCCGCGAACTAACTTGACGATACGTATAGTGTTTTTGATCACATGCATGGACACTTTACCGGGGTGAAGGCCTTACTCTTACGTACAGTACTACTAATACTGATTACACTGTGAAGTAAAATGCGCACGCAAAGCAGTGTCCGTGTACTACTACTGAACGCGTCCATCACGAAGGAATGGCATAGAGCATCGCATGCAAGTGTACGCCATTGTCGATGCCTTCTAGTAATGTCGATAGCCGACATAACAATACTAACGTTACCCCAACATGCTCCTAAAATAGAGTCTGCACATGGATTGGCTACATTGCATGTCCGTTTCAAGTTCTAGCCAATCCTCATTCACGTCCACAATGCACGTAATTTCACCTTCCGACGACGAGGATGATTTTGTGGTCGAACGTGTCGAGGCCGTCCGCGGCGACAGCAACTTGGACGGCGTGCTGACACTTGTTGGTTTCCGTAGAAATGACAGCGTTGTGGGACGAGGCTGTACCGCATGGGAGGTCGACACCACCAAAGCCAATGCCGATGGTCGTTGCAGCAGGGAACTGGGAGTCGACTTGTTGTCCTACAGTCACACTGATCTCGGGGACGACCACCGGCACAGAAACGGGCATTGAAGGGGAAGGGGCCAGCTCGAGTAGAATCGCCTGACGCGCGGCTTCCCACTGCCGCTTGTAGTCGTCGATCGCTTCGTTAGCTCTTTGTTTTTTCTTCATGCCACGAAGAAGGCTGCATCATGTTCTCCGTGTCTTTGTCGCCCGGAAAGTACGCAGCCAATACGACGGCGGGACTGGAATCGAGCGCCGCATCCCACAACCCCCGGGAGTCGTCACCCCAGAGACACCGCGGTCGTGCCAGCTTCGCGTCGCCGTGTGCTGGGACATGATGAAGAGGTCGGAGTCCCACACGTCCATAGACTCTTCGGGGAACTGGGCGTCGAATTCAATACTTAGCCCATGCTCTCGATCGTCGGCGGTGGCAGCGGCGGAGTGTTCTTCTTACGCTTGTTTGTCTTGTGCATCGTCGTGGTGGGCAATCGCACACTCGTCGACTGCGTCACGGTCGTCGTCGTCACCCAGATGGCCCAACACCGCGGACATCGTCGTCGCTCACGTCACTGAAGCAAATGGCGCGCACCACCACCACGCTGCCATGACGTTCTTCGTTGCGATCGTTGCCAAAGCGTCGTCGGTGTCGTGGATGGGTCTGTCTTCCGACGTGAGTACTTCGAAGTACTATTTGTATATGAGAATGTGTCGCGGGTTGTTGATACAATTCAAATAATAACGCATTGGCCTCCTACAAATTCCAAGTCCGATAGGAAAGATTGTAACATAATTGAGCCAACTCATTTCCACATTGTCACAGATGCAGCATTGTCCGGATAAATGTTATCCGGGCAATGCGCGTGTCCGAACAGCAACGGAGTTGATTGCGGAAGGTACAACGAGAACTCCGTCGACGATCACCGCATTTGTAAATAAACAATCGAGCTGGCCCCGTCCCCACCGATGCCTGTGGCCGTGCCGATGGTCGTCGTAGAGGTCAGTGTGACTGACATCGAGTCGACCGACACCCACGTTTGAGGTACATGGCTCAGTGTGGAGATAAATAGAAAATACAACAGCCTTTAGTTAACTTACAACTCCCGTCAAGGATTTACAACTATCGTCAATAACTACCGTCAATAATAGGTACTACTCTGGTCCAAAATAGTTGTTAGGTAGTTTTTTCTATTGGCGGAATTTTTCAAATATGCACGAATATGTGCATATTGATGAAAAATGGTTCTATCTGACTAGGGTTAAAAGAAAATTCTATGTGTACGAGGACGAAGCTGTCGCAGCTCGATTTGTGAAGTCGAAACAGTTTATAACAAAAGTTATGTTCTTGGCGGCCATTGCCCGCCCTCGTGTTGACTTAAACGGCGCTATTTTCGATGGCAAAATCGGCGTTTGGCCGTTCGTCGAAAAAGTGCCTGCACGGCGCAACAGTAAAAATCGGTCAAAAGGCACGATAGTGACGACTCCACAATCAGTCGATGCTAAAGTATACTTGGATATGGTTTTAAATAATGTTGTGCCTGCGATACAGTCAAAGTTCCCACCGCAGACTGGTGTTGTAATCCAACAAGATAATGCCAGCCCCCACAAGTGCTTGACAACAAGTATGCTGAAGTCGCGAAGTATCAACGGAATTGAAGTGAAGAATCAGCCGCCGAATCGTCCAGAGTTTAACGTTTTAGTTATTTTAACTCTATTCAAAGCCTGCAGTATCAAAAGTGCACTCAAACGATCGAGGATCTTATTGATGCTGTAGAAACCTCGTTTTATGAGTTGCCTGTGGATACGGTGTCAAAAACTTTCATTACACTTCAAAAGGTGATGGAGAAATGCATCGACATACTGTACATGGAAGCAACGAATATAAGCTCCCTCATATGAAGAAGGACGCACTGATCTCAGACTTCACGTCCTTCAACGTTGAGTGTGATGCCTATACATACGAGAGTGCTTTGATCCACTTGAACTATCGACTGGGCGAGGAAGCGTCCATGGAGGCACAAGTGAATTCCCAAGAACAAGCTGTTGTGACAAATTAATAAAATGTCATTGTATTTTTGGCCTTGCATATGCGTTTCTGGAGTTACATACAAATATCAAGCTGTTTCGAATTGGTCTCTCATACTTTAATCAAGTCAAAATGAACATAACAACTATTTTGGACCAGAGTAGTACGTAGTATTGCTAAAAGCATGAAAAAAGAATGAACCTCCCGGGACTCGAACCCCGGGGGCCAGGGGTCGAAATAAAATAATGCATAAAACATACTAGTAAATATTTAGGGGTATTATGCATAATGTATTTTCAAGAATTGGAAAAAATATGCATGATGTATTATGTATTTTGACTCGATTTGACAATGCATACAAATAATTTGTCACATGATAACATCGCCTACCACACTGCTTACAGTTAGTAGCCAGTCATTAGTACAGCTGTTAGTTCGTAAGGCCGCTGTTGGATGTTATTAATCATCATTTACACCTTTAAACGCTCGGTGATGTCCACGTTTCTCTCCGGCAAGTCAACCGCGCCCAAGTTCTCGCCCGAGCAGTGCAGTAGGTACTTCTTTTCTGATATCACTGACTCGAACGACGAAACGACTGGGCGATGGCGTTGTACCCTCTGCCAGCGCACGTACACCCAACAAGAAGGCAGGGATTACACGAATCTACTTGCCCATGTCAAGGCAAGTCATAGTAACTACGCCACACTCATGCGCGAAGCACCAACAGCAGCGCAGTCTACTAACATCAGGCTTTGGGTCAGTGACCGGGTGAAAGGGCGATTCGGCTGGATCTCGTGGATTGTTGAAGAAGGACTACCGCTTACGTTCTGTGAGAAGCCATCGACTCGGCGGTAAAGTCTTGTACTTATTATACTTTTATGAAATTGATATATCCAATTTTTGTATTGACTTTTCCTATATTTTGTATTGTATTGTACGCAAACGTATATGGAATACAATTTGTAGTCCTGTACCGATTATGATTTTGATCATACACATATCAAACATTATTGTTTAGATTTACGAATTTGCCTATAATTTCTCATGTGACCCTTCGCGACAACATTTTACGGCTTACTGAAGTCGTCGAAAAAGAGATCTCAAAAGAAATTCCGGATCGTTTTGGCATTATTTTCGACGGGTGGACACATAACTCCGAGCACTACCTTGCGGTCTTTGGGTCGTACGAAAAGGATGGAGTCTTTGAGCAGCCTCTCCTGTCGCTGGCGCCCATCATTCACGAGCCGGATGACTACCACAGTGCGAAGACGCACTACACTGCAATCAAGTCAGTCTTGGCCATGTTCAAGAAGACCATCAAGCAATGTGTCTTCTTGGTGGGTGACAACTGCAGCGTCAACAAAAAGTTGGCCAAGCTTATGTCCGTGCCGCTGATTGGCTGCGCCAGCCACCGATTGAATCTTGCGGTCAAGGCGTACACCCAGCAGCATGAGGACGAGCTCGCCAAGATACAACAGCTGATGATGAAACTGCGAACACTGAACCAGGCGTCCAAACTCCTGTAAGTCTATTTTATTGTTTAATATAATTTCATATAACATACCATATTTCTTTTCAATTATATTTTCAATTTCTAAATTCTATATTAATTTCGTAGGTTTCGTACAGAACAACGACCAATTCTCCGCCAAGACACTCGTTGGAGTTAAACGTTTGCCATGCTTCAGCGATTTTTCGAGCTTCGAGAACATCTCGCCCACGAGGACGACACTATTTTGGAAATTCTACCAACTCTTGGCGAAACGAAGAAGTTGAAATGTCTGCTGGAAGATTTGAAGAAGGTAGAATCCGTGTCAAAGCGAGTGCAGTCTACCGACGCTACAGTGTGGGAGGTACATTGGTACAAAATATCTTGAGTTGTATATATGAAATAAATCTAGTACACTTAGAATATGTTTGGTGGGTCAGCAAATATTGTTGGCAACCCAAATTTTGAAGATGCCGTCACGAAGCTTCAACGTGGTCGCATGCTCACTCGGCCAGAGAAGTTGGCCGTTGCTGCACTGCGAAGCAACTACGGCGCAGACGATGCCTCGGACGAAGATGCTGGATTTGACGAAAGAGCGTTGAGCGTGCGCGCCTGGCCGACGAGAATGACACCTATGTCCTCCTTGGTGCTGTCACCCCAACTCAAACATAGCTGAGCGTCTTTTCAGCATGGCGCGTGCTTTGATTGGCCTCGACCGTTTTTCACTGCATCCAATCATGATTGAGGCGACCCTCTTCCTTAAGTGCAACCGCAGCTACTGGGACGTATCGACTGTCCACGAAACGCTTGAGTAAAAATATGTTCATTAATGCGCATATATTGCATAATATGCATAATGTATTTCAGTCTATTGCAACGATTATGCATTATGTATGCACTGAGTAGCTAAAACATTCATATAATATGCATATTTTCGACCCCTGCCGGGGGCTGCGTGAAATCGCGAAATCCGATTTCGCCTGGGCAAAAACGTAATATAGTTTCGAACGAAAAGTTGGACAAGTCTTAATTTAAAATGAATATAAAATGTTTTCGAAATGTAAACAGACCAGTTTACATTTTGTATACTGAAAATTCAATACTTTGACCTAAAAAAGCCCTACCTAAACTTTGTCCAAATCCTTCCAATTTGTTTGTCCATAGACCTGTCACCAAGTTTTCATCGAATATGTAATCAGATTCATGAACTTCGTGTTGGTTCACGCGAAATCACGCCTCGAACATTGAAGTTTCGTCGGTTTCGTCAACCTTCAACCTAAAAAAACCCAACATAAACCTCCTTGAATTTCATATCGATTTGGCTCGAATAACAGAGCGCAACGTTGAGATTAGATTGTTGAATGAAAATACGTTCAAATAGAGTAAAAATTGGCCACGAAAGTTCAATAATCGTGTCACTTTACAAAATGTAAACTCCTGTTTACATTTTGTTAACTGCCAAAATTATTCTATTTTCGATTGAAAGTCAAACTGTCGAATTGAATACTCCGGAGTACCGTTACTATTGTGGGTTTTGTCCAGGCCAAAACCTCGTTTTCGCGATATACAGTACCGCAGCCTCATGTATGCAACGTACGATTCACTACTACTAAACCTGAAGCCCAGAAACCACTGTCATACCATCAGCTCACTTCGATATAGTCGGAAGTGTATAATACTACGCATAGTATAAATACTAACTGTAAATACTAAGGCTAGATACAACTGTAGTCGTATGGCTGAAGAATGGCCTGCCACCATTGAAATGGGACAGCCACCAATGTTTGCCACGCAGAGGAACTGGGCGAAATCTATCAGTTTTTGATCTTTCATGATTGAGAATTGTGCAATGCAGGCGACCGAAAACGACCCTGCAGTTCGATTTCCGTGGGCATCGTATGTGCCACAGCCCTCACGACGCAGTCAGCTCAATGTGGAAGTGCAGGTCATCGTCGCGCGCTCATCGCGTCCATGCTTCGGCATCTACGACTCGTGGTGAGATTGCGCGTGGTGGTGGCATGGCGTTTCGTAGCCGTGGATTGCCAAGACTAGCGGTGATGGACCATGCATTGTTGGATCATCCGCCGATTCATATCCTACGAATGTTAATGCGACTGTTAGGTGACGTGAAAGTGGGGTGACAAGCTCTGATGAATTGTTTCCCGACGCCAGCAATGTCGAAACCTCGACCGCTACAGACCAACGTTACGTTTCTGGTTTGATATCTATCTGGCCATCGATTGGCCACGCCATTTTTTTGGATCGTGGCTTGCCATTTAATCATGATTTTGCTGCTACTCATGTGGGTATTGATCCAACAACAAGCACTTTGATTCAACCGTGGGACGACCATGGTGTGGGTGGAGTGTTAACAAAGGATGGCACTGGTGTAATTACTACTGTGGTGGCACTACCGTGTGGGACGACGGTGGTGTGGGTGGACTAAACCATGTCGCTGGTGGAGTGTTGCCAAAGGGTGGCACAGGTGCAATTACTACTCGTGGTGGCGCTACCATGTGGGACGACCGTGGTATGGGTGGACTGACCCCTTCGTGCCATCGCGTGAGGTTGTCCGTGGTTGTGGTTTTACAACGACAAAGTGGCCATTATGGAGGGTCCCTGCCAGTAACTACCGCATGGTATATCGGGTCCAAACGAGTGCGTCAGGGGCGACGTGCTCTCTATGCAAATCTCGCCGTGTGAAGATTGTGTGGATGGAATGTGAATTAACATCAACTCTTGGACTGAATCTGTCATGTCCATCGAAGCTCAAAATCCTCGAGTGCGAAGCATGCCCAGAGCAAGTGTTCAAGAACTGTAGCCACAGCGACGCATGTGCGCAGTTTCCATGGTTGCAACCCGTGAGGCAGTTTGTCGACAATCTGACCAAGTTTGGTGGCAAGCCAGGCTACATTTACAACGAAGTTTTGCTGCGATTCGATGCAAGTGAAGTTCCATGACTTGCTGCCGTACAATCTTGCAATGCGTACGTGAGAAGTACCCAGCTGCATTCGAACTCCTATATTCACACGATGGAGTCATTGCTGATGAATCGCAGTCTTCAGGGTACCACCCAACCAACTGAGTGGTTTGGTTTTGGATACAACCATGTTCCTGCTCGGGTTAACAACGTGTCGCTACTTGCGCCTCCATGCAACTTCTCAACACAATATTGGGGGTGCAGTGGACTTCCGGGCAAAGCTTGGTGGTGTATTGAGCAGTTGGAGGCAAAACTAGGACTGAACTACTCACTAACTGACTAAACTTATTCTATACTAACTCTAAGTCTAAATCCCCTTTTGGTTCCACCAATCATCGAAGACTAAACCTGGCCTTTCCTGGTCATCACCCTTCCTGCTCGCACCACACACCTCGCCCCCCGCGGCCGTCCACCGCAGACCGGGCCTGGCCGCCCGAATGGCTCCAGCCAGGCGCGTCGAGTGGGTGCTAGGACTACGGGTATGTCCATCATGGCAACGCAGCACTCCCCCCATGCCCGTGTCCGGCACCTACCTCGTGTAACACAACTTGCAACAATGATATGAAGGAGGGTACTCTACAACCGTTCCAGGGCATCGACCAGCCGTTCGCATTTAGCGCCGTGTGGCAATTGGTCGGCAATCGACTGCACCAAAGATGGGATATTTTGGCGCATCGCAGGGAGCTTTTCCCAGCTTGCTTCGAGGCTCTCTAGGCCTTTCTAACGGATGAGTAACTCCCACTGGTTAAAACCAGGGTTGCGTCTTCGATTTGGTCAACAACCAGCGTGGTCCTGGCTCACTGACGTGGTCGATAATTTCTTCAATAACCTGAAAGTGGCTTTCCGCGTAGAACTTGAGTCGTGAGTGATACGCTTGCGCTCCACCCCCGTAATCAAGTGTTCTATGACACATGAGTAGGGCAGGCACTTGAGGACTCGAAAGGGCCAATCCATGTGACCCGTTGCTTGGGGTAGTTTGTGTTTCCGTCCACGCGTGACCAAAGCACAAAGTCTCCTCCTGTGACCTTCATTTCCTCCTCAAGCATTCGCTTGTTTTCGGCGGCGCGCCGCTTGTCGACGATTGTTGAGTGAACTTCTTGTAGTGATTTTCGCAGTTCCTCCACAGCTTGCCGTAGTTCCTTCCTTTCCAGTCGATCGTGTGGAACCTGATCTTCGATAATCGTACGTTGACTTTGCCAACGATGGTGTTGAGCGCTGTGGTCGGTTCCAAGCCAGTGAAGCATTCCATGGGGCTTTTGCGGTCCAGCGTCGCCACCGGCGTTTGGTAGATTTTGGCTTGTACAACCGGTTAACAGATAATCCCATTCTGTTTCCTTGAGTTTTGTTCCTCTCAGCATGATTCGCATGAGTCCCAAGATGTCACGGTTGCCTCGTTCAACCGTCCCGTTGCGCCACGGGCAGTATGCAAGCACTACTGTATGGAACGCGCATTCGCATGTCTCAGTTTTACCAATCACATAAACTTGCCCATTTTCATATTTCGACAATGAAGCAATGCCGCTCCACATCAAGGACTTGGTGCGTCTCGTGGAAACCCCCAAGGAGCATGCGGCGGGTGCCCTCGCGGAGCTTGGCGGCATCGAAGGCGTCGCGCAAGCGTTGAACGTGTCGGTGGACCATGGTCTGGACAGCGACAACACGGCCGACTTGGCCGCGCGTGAAAAGACGTTTGTTGTGCTGTGCTCGTAGGCGCGTAGCAACTTCCTTCATGACGGAGTTCTTGAAATGGCTTCCGCCAGATCCAGACTTCTGGGACTCCAAATAACGCCGACCATTCCATGATGGCTTTAACGGCAACTTAGCTTGTCGGGCTGTCGCATGCAATGAGGCGGCAGTAATAGGCCAAGTTGTCTTTGAGGACCAGTACGTACTTCGGTCCTCGCCACGCTTCACCCATAAATAGGAAGTCGAAGTTTAGGCCTTCGTTTCGGTGCGTCGCGTGCCAAGCATACTGTTGAGGTCGTTGAATGACCCTGCCACCCCTAGTGTGCGGGCACAGCAAGCACGTCTTCATCCATGCCGTGAGCTTTGCATCAAGCTCGCGGATGTAAAATATTTTCCGCAGGTGGGCTGCCATGGCTTGATGTCCGCGGTGGCCCATGCTGCCACAATGCGCGACGATGCAAAGACGCGTGAATAGGTCGTCGGCGTCGTCGAGGATCCAAATTCGTCCATGGACTTCGAGGAGCCCGCGGTCATCGTGGTCGTTGGTTTTTTTAGATTTGGAGTAAACCTGTGCGTGTCGTATAGCGTCGAGGTCTGGCCATATGAAATTGGTGTCGTCCAGCGGCCGTAGCTTAGGTGGAGGCGGTTTGTAGACATGCTTGGGTTCTTTTTACTTCTTTGTCCATTTGCCCAACGCGCGCATGTATTTTCGATGTTCCGTCCTTCGGAATGAGTGGTGTCGCTATTTCGGCGGGCTTTCCCACCAAATTCGTCGTACTTTCGCCTCTGTGGGATGCAGTATGCCCCATCGGCTCATGAGGTCGGCCCATAGATTGTGCACTCCGTCGATCTGCTGGATGACATAGCGATACTGGCCGATCATGTCGGCCCATCGGATCAGCTTCTTGCGCGGGTGTGCCTTGAGCTTGTCGTGCGGCGCGAAGACGCGAATGAGGTTCTTGTGATCACAATACATGAGGAACCCATTGGGTCGTAGCAGCAGGTACTTGAGGGTGTCGCAGGCACGCGCAATAGGGTAGCCTTCTTTTTCGATAACAGACCAGTTAACTTGCGTTTTGTCGAACATGCCGCTTTGGCGTACGAGGAGTTGATGTTATTGGTTTTGGATAGGGGTGTCGTCGTCGTAATCGTGTACTTGGGTGACTGCAATGGACCAGCCGTAGGCGGAGGCGTCGGTGAACAGACACATCTCAGCGTCTTCATGTGGGTGACACAAATGAGCGGCGTTTCGCATCAGTTCTTTGACTGCGTCGAAACTGCTCCGTTCTTCTTTGGTCAGGTCGATGGTGATTGATGTCGCAATTCTTTTTGCGTTTCTTTCCAACCAACGCTTCTGTGAGTCGTTTTTGGAATGGGCCGATCGTGTGGGCAAAGCCAATCAGGCTGTCGCGTATCCAGTTCACTGCGCAGATGAATTGCTGCAGCTGACCTGCATCGGTCTGTCGCATAGCGCTTGGATTCTCGTGGGGTCTTGTCGCACCCCGTCGCCCTCGATGGTTCTGCCGCACCATTTGATTTCGCTGCACAGTAGCTTGCTCTTGTGTGGGTTCAAACGCAGTCGGAACTAGATACATACATCGAACACGGCGCGCATCACGCTCACATACTCGTCGATGGTGTTCGCCCACACCAGGATGTCGTCGATCCAAATAAGGACGCCTTTGTACAGTAGGTCCTTGAAACATTCCTTCATGGTGTTCTGGAAGAACAGCGCCGAGTCACAGTGACCTTGCATAACCCTCGTTGGGGTCATGATGCGGTAGCCGAGCATAAAGGACAGAAGTTCTTGTGAGTTCTTCTCGAGTGGTAATTGCCAGAAACATTTCGTAAGGTCCAACACGCCGAGGTACTTGCCGCTGCGGACGTTTACTAACACGAGGAACTGGAACGGCATGGCGCCAGCGAGTGGGATCGTTTGGCTATTGATGATTCTGTAGTCGATCGTAAGACGAAAGTACTGCAACAGTTCTTCGATTGTCCATTTATCGCTTGTCTTGACGAGTTTCTTTCCTTCCGTAACCGGGTTGACGGGGCTGCAATGTGAGCTTGAGCTGTTTGCATAAATAACTTGGTCTTGCTCCAGCTGTTTGCCAAACGCTTCGACGAACATACCCGTCAAGGGGTTCACCTTTCTAGGTTTGCAACGATTGGGGCGTGCATCCGCCTTGAGTCGTATTTCCATCGCCTTCACATTCGCCGGGAGGTATGTGCCTCTGACCTTGGTTCGCCATACTCCTTTGGTGGCGGCGTCGACGACGATTCCTCGTATTTGCTTGAACGCCGCTGTCTGTTCTTGGTCGACGGCGTTCGCGGACGTGATCGCCATCTTGTACAGCTGTTCTGCTGCTTGCATGTCTTCCACATCCAGCTGTTCATCGCTTGCATGTGACCCCCGCAAACTGACACCGAATGCGATGTCTTCGTCTGCGCCGGGGTCGCCAATGTCGTCGCCGTCTTCACGGGTTTGGCGCACGGCCACTTGCTCGAGTAGTCGGTCCATGTCGAGTCCAATCGACATCAACGCGTACTTGCTAATAATGAGTTCGTCGTTTTCGTCGACCACGGAAAATAGCTGCTTTCCAGGCAGCTTAATTTGCCCGGCGGCCGTGCTCAGAGTGACTCGTAGTTCCACCGTTGTTTTGCTACGACGGGTAGTTTTACCACTGCGCTTCCAACCCATGCTTTGGGCAACTGCGCCGCTTGAACTGTTTTGTCCAGCTTGCGCAGTGTCTTGACCATGGTGGTGGAATTAATTCCCACATCGCTCCCGTTGTCAGGGCAGTATGACACGTTTAAAACTCCATTGATGGTGGCCGCCGGCAGGGCTTTCCAGTATTCTTCGGAGCTTCTTTTTCTCAGGCTCCGTTGCCTTTGCCGTGCGACTTTGCTTCTGTTCTTCCCGCCACTTCTTGTTGGCCGTCATGAGACTGTCCCGGATCTTCTTTGCTTTGGGCTTAAGCGCCTTCCTGTTCTGCCTGCGCTTTGCAACTAGCGCCCATTCGTACTTGACTTTGCCTCTGTCCTCGGCCGATGCGCCAGGGCATTTGTCGTATAGATGGGATGTGTCGCCGCACTTCAAACACCCCGTCGGCACGAATTCCCTTGGTTCACGTTGTTTGATTTTTGACTCCCAGCCATAAACGCGCCGCACAGTTCTGCTAGCCCCGACTAGATTGGCTTTTAGGATCGTTCGTCCCTTCCGCCGAATCACGTCCGGCTCGTCGACTTCGTCCACGCTGTCGTTCGTCAGTGGGATGAACTCCTCGGTTTCTACTAGCTCTTTGGTTTTGCGTTTTTTCGCTTCTCTCATTTGTTCTTCCACCACCCGGTAATTCTGTGATTTCCATCGGTTTTTGAAAGGGTTCACGTATCCGCCATGTGTGGCAGCTGTCACGAGGTTTCCATCCTCATCGTAGTCGTCCATATCAATTTCACCGAACATCAAAGGGTGATGGTTTCGTGGTTCGCGCCGGTCGCTTGATCGATGACGTCTGTCGCGCCCTTGACTGCGGCTTCTTTCGCGGTCGTCATGCCGTGGCCACACGTCGCGTTGTTCTTGTCGACTGTAATCATCCTTTCGCTGTTTCTTTTTATTCGTCGCTTCTTTGGCTTCATAGCCCGGCTTTTTACATCTAGCGCCGTATGTCGAGTAAAAACGCTGCTGCTCTTGCGCATGGTGCATTACCAACTCGCTGATTGATTCCCATGTGAATTCCATCGGATGCCAGCCATTTTCCATGTCGATGACGCACGCATCTCGGACTGGCTCTACCACTTCTAGCAGCCGTTTGAAAATCTTCTTCCGCATCTCGGGCTTCTTCAAATGTCCCTTCATGACGCGTGCTTCGATTCGCTCGTCGCAGTCCATCAAGAATTTGCACACGCGGCTGAGAACGTCGTCATCCTTCATGCCCATGTGGATCCCGTGGAATAGCAGCGGGATGTCCGCGTCAATACAGTTCTTGGGTTCGTCGACGATCTTTCGTAGCTCTGTTTCGAGCACAGCTTCGTCGAGCTCCTTGGGATCGCCTCGTAGTTTGCGCATGACCATGAACTGCTTCAGCAGTCTCTTGTCCTCGAAACATTCCTTCCATCCTTCGCGGTAGTTCCTGGCGGATGCCCTTCAACTTGGGGCAGCTGGGGACTGGGTGTGCACCCCCATCGATTCTCTCCAGCGGTCATACGCGCGGTCCGTTGCTCGTGCCTCTTTGGGCGTCGTCGCTGTGGCCCTGGCGCGGTCGGTCCTGTCCTCTCTGGGACATCTATGTTGAGTGCTAATCTTGATGCACTAAAGAATTTTTTGTCGCAACTTGCGCCTCCGTGCAACTTCTCAACACAACCACAATGTTTGGGGAGCAGTGGACTTCCGGGCAAAACTTGGTGGTGTATTGAGCAGTTGGAGGCAAAACTAGGACTGAACTACTCACTAACTGACTAAACTTATTCTATACTAACTCTAAGTCTAAATCCCCTTTTGGTTCCACCAATCATCGAAGACTAAACCTGGCCTTTCCTGGTCATCACCCTTCCTGCTCGCACCACACACCGCGCCTCCCGCGGCCGTCCACCGCAGACCGGGCCTGGCCGCCCGAATGGCTCCAGCCAGGCGCGTCGACTACGGGTATGTCCATCATCGCAACGCAACACAACGCTGTCGATGTTGGATCACGTAAATCAAGAGCCATCCGCGAAAAGGCTGCACTTGGATTGTACTCACACGATGACAAACCCGGAGTACCCACTTCTGGTATGCCTCTTGTCGGACAAGAGCAGGAATACGCATGTTGTCGCGTTGTTCCTGATGTCCCAAAAGAAGACAACCCAGTTTGTTGATGCATTGCAGGCACTGTCCGAAGCGTATGCAGCATGTTACAACCGACCCTTGCGATTGAGCTACGTAATGGGGAACGCTGATGTTGCTCAAAGCAACGCCGTTATCTCGGTTATGGGTGGCACCGTGACCGTTTTGATGTGTTGGTTCCACATCACTAAGAATGTCCGTGATCGCATTGTCACGTTTCGTATCACTGGAAGGCACAAGATCGTTGTGTGGAAACACATTTATGACATGCACTACGCGAAGTCATCGACAGAACTGCTTGGAACGATGGAAATCGCCAGGAACGAGTGGAATGAAATGGGACTACAGGAGTTTGAAGTTTACTTCTTTGGCCAATGGTTGGACATGTCCAAACCCACCTCGCGATGGCAATTTTATCATTCCCCTTCTGGCTTTGCTACTACGAATAACCCCGTGGAAGTGACAAAGTCCTAAAGCGTGATGTTACGAAAGGCGTACGGCTACAAACAGTGAACTTATGGAGAAGTTGGGATCCAACCTGGTGGTATTGTCAAAGGTGCTTCCAGAGGTATCCACGGAAGCGTTTGTCCCCAAAAAACTTGTCGCATGCATGCGCAAGTTGAAAGCACACAGATACATCCTCAACGTCGATCACATTGCGCCCCCCCGTGGAAGTATGGTGCACTTACTCCAGCCAACAACGTCGGTGGTGTACATTCAGAGTGAATCGCCAAACTTCTACGAAGCTACTTTTCCTCAGTTTGCCACTGACGAAAATGAACCAGATTTGACTAGTGCAACGGATGCAATTGCAGCCTACCATTTCAACTCAAATTCGAACGACTGCCGCAAGGAGCGTGAAGGTCAGCCAGATCAAGGTTGGGAGGTTGACGTTGAGGCAATATCGTGTGGATGCCTCTGCTACTTTAAACATGCGTGTTGCGTGCATAACAAGCTCTGGAATGCAAGGCTTCAACGACAGCAGAAGAAAACTCCAATCCCGAAGAGAGACCAAGAAACGAGTGTACCATTCAACCGACACTACCACGAGGTGCGCGAACGCAATCAATCGAGGCAGACCCCCACGAGCCGGTCATCCACTTCAGCGATACAGTCTGCACAATAAGTATAGATGCACCCCAAAATTTTGGGGTTCACAAAAGATCTGCTGATGCTGCAGCCACGCTAGTTGTACGTGCAGAAATGTTAATAAACCAAAACGGCAGTCCCCAAAAGGAATAAGGGCTGCTCGCTGCCGTTCACAAAAAACCAAAATTTCGAAAATTTGGTTGCTCAATTAGTATAGACGCACTTTCAATTCCAAGCTTCTATTGGATTTTTTTTGCAATTTTTAGCCTCCAAATTAGTCCACATGTTTACAATCATGACAAGCTCCCCCACCAACCCCCGATCACATATACTACTCTACCAGACACTTTGAGACCAATTTAACTGATTCATCGTCCTGTCCCACCACTAATGAATATGCATCGAGGATGAAACCCTCGCTCTTGCACTGCTATCACCCTGCTAAAAGAACTATGCAGAGCGGATCTGAAATGGTATTGGTGACGATTCAAAAATTGTAAATTATTACAGTTAATCAAGCCCATCCATCTCCGTAGATTTGAACCAAACTGAGCATGCACAGTTCGTGAAGCTGTGTGTTCCTAAGATAGTTTGGCTGCTTCTAAGCTCATCCGGAATCCAGTTTAGTTTCATGTCTGACTTGCTCCATCGTGGATTTAGCAATCTAGGGCCTCAAACAACAGTACACGTGCCCGCTATGCAAAGAGGAGTGAAATAATAAATACTACAAGAATGCCCAAGTATACCTTTATCAATTCGTCATGGCCAAGCTTCAAGCACGCCTGGTATGTACTCTTGTCGCATCGTGGGTTACGATATTGCTCCGCTACTCGCTGCTTCAATTCTTCGGCTCCTTCGGACAAATCTGTATAATTTTCGAACGGCTTTGACACAAAGACCACAGACATTTTTGTTTGGCGTGTATTGAGTAAAACTAACTGCAGTATGAAAAATTATTATAAATATATACATTTGATGAAACAACTACCGCAGCTGTGGTTTGATAAGGCGGGCTACCAAAACCTTCACAATTCACTATTTTACTTCAATATAATTGGATGAAATAAATATAACGTTACATTCCAATTGGCTAAAAATCTTCAGTGGATGTAAGCATGTCGGCCTCTCTCGCCGCGGTCATGGGAGCGCACTGGGCACGCTGGCAAAGGACCCGTCGACTCATGCGTGCCCTACGAATCCGCGGTTCACTGAGGGAACGCAACTATGTTCGCACGGTATCCCTCGTGACGTACCAAGAAGATACACCATGGTACACAATGTATGCCACCAGGGACTCGCCATCGTTCATATCGACGGTATCTTTGACACCAGACGCCTTCGACATCCTCCTTACTCAGTTCAAGAAGCATTATGTTGTCAAGTCTCTCCCCTACCGCAGTGGGCGCCCACCACGCATACCGCACAAACATGCTGTGCTGGCCATGATCCTGCACTTCTACACCGCCGCTGTTGAAGCAAAGACACTGCAAAAACTGTTCGGCTTATCCAAGACAACGTTCTCAAGAGTGCTTCGTCGAGCCGAAGTCGCACTGTCTCGTGCTCTCAGTGGCATGCGCGACGCACGCATTTCGTGGCCGACCAAGGCGACGCAGGCGTTATGGGCGCGCAAGACCCAAGAGAGAGAACCGTTGGTCTCTGGTGTGTTCGCATTCGTTGATGGGAAGAACTTTCGAGTTCAAGTGCCTACTAAACACTGATTTGCAAAACGCGCAGTACAACGGTATGTATACAGTTATTGGTTTGTGTGTGCTTATTGTTGTCGTAGGATGGTTGCATTCTGTGTTTGTGTCTGGTGTCTTGTGCTTTGGTTTGGACGGGACGTTGATTTGGGGGCGTCACAATTGTCCGGGCTCATGGAATGACGGCGAAATGAGCCGTCGTTTGCAAGAAATCCTTGCCGACAACGACAAGGTTGGCCACGGTATGAAGCTTGCATCCGACTCAGCTTTTCCTGTCGGGGGTCGTTGCGCTGGAAAGATTGTGACACCCTTAAAGGAAGGCGATTTAGAAAGGTATCCTGAGGAGTGTCGATTAGGATTACAAGCAATGAGTGATTGTATTACATCTCTACGGCAGGCTGCTGAGTGGGTTATGGGTGCAGTACCTAAAGTGTACTGCCAACTACTGCTACCTTTACCCTACGATCCACTCAAGCGGCAAATGAGGTTAGACAATTTCTTTCGCTTGTATAACTTCAGAGTTCAGCAAACAGGAATAAGTAAAATCAAAAATGTCTTTGGTGTCAAAGTCCGAAGTATTCAATTTATCATGTCGAAAAAGTCCTAATTTGTCCTAAACTAACGCCTTGTAAGCACTTGCCCATATCAAAATGATAGTCATTTTATATCAGTTTTGATAAATTTGCACGGTATTTGATATTACATTTAATATTTCGATCAATTCCTAATTAACATCCTATTCTAACGAAAACTCCTAATTGTAATTCCAAACGAGGAGAAATTGTTTAAATATTTCCCAATCTAATATTCAATTTAGTATAATATATGCTAAATAACATCTTACATGGCATGAAATTTTCTATTTTTCATTCTTATCTCCAAGAAATTTCATGAACATCATCATCATCCTTTCTTCGCGGCGAGCTCGATCTTCTTCGGCTTTGTCTTGGCGTTGCTGCTGCTCAAATCGCCACTGTCGCTCGTTCTCCATGCGGCGCTCTTCTCGTTCAGCAGTATTTCTATCAATCATAAGAATAACAGACATCATATCTGCTGACGCCCTGTTGTCAGCATCCGCTGCTCCGTCGATGAACTTGTCGAGCGAGCGTCGTTTCTTCGCCACGTAGGATTGCAAACCGGCGCCGTCCACCTCCGTATTAGGACGCAGTTCGGCTGGGACGCTCTTGATCTTGCGGACGCATTGGCGGGACATCCTCAGGAGGCGGAAACGTTTCTAATTCTACAACAGTTTAAACAAAACCATTACTTTAGATAAGACGCACCTTGGTTGTCCTGGTCATCCTCGTCCTCATCGTCTTCCATGTTGAGGACAGCAGAGGCGTTGTCAATCTTGGCACTGACTTTCTTGGCCCGGTACACTTCAGAGGGACACAATGGATTGGCTTCGGGTGGTTGCGGAGCTGGGCAAATTTTCGCTTCATTGAATCCACGTCGCGATTTGGATACATGCCGTTCTTGAACGCCGATTCGACACGGTTCCAAGTGTTTCGGCCAGCAGGAAGGTGCTCTTCTACAAGGTCAAGCAGCAAGGACACGGATCCAGCGCACCATCCGCGCCCTCTACCTCTAGGCATATTGGAGAATAGCTTCTCCATCACATCACATAAAACGAGTGGATAGAAATTGAAGCGCGTATGTCCACTTGTTTTAGGAATCCTAAAATTCTATATCTGTTTGTAGAGTGCAAAATACTACAGACCTGTAGTATTTTGCTGAGACCGTTTTGACCTATCCGCAATTTGCTACCAGTATTTTTAATCGAAAAATGTCGCATTTGCTACCAGTAGCAAAATAATATGCGGAGGTTTTGGTAGTCCCCCAATGGTGTAGTATAAAGTTAGCTTACTACGGTTGAGATCGACCAAGGTATTCTGCACCCCCAAACGCGTCCAGCAGATTTCCACCAACTGGAAGACTTCAATAACCTTGGGGGTGGGTAGGCATTGGGTTTTGCCACACAAAAATTCGTCTACTGTTCGTGAGTATTTATATCATTGTCGTGACGTTTACCGTTATTATCTTCGGCGGCCCCAGTAATGTAAACCTACTTGTACATACCGCCGACAGGAGTGTTGAGAACATTGACGGCGGCTGAGCTCAGTTCGTCCCCATATCCCACCCTTTCAAAACTGCAATCTCGTAAGCAGTGGTGTGGAAATGTATAGAGGGGGACTTACGCGAGCTTGATCTGAGAGATAGATAAGTGTTTGGTGCGGCTATTGCTTCGAGCACTGAGCACGCTTTTTGCCCGTGCCAACGTTGAGTTCTTCGCTCGTTCAGACAGAATTTCATCCACCACAAAAAATTCACTCAACGAAGCTACAGTGGGTCGTTAGCGATTCAAAGGTGTTTTGGTGCAGCATCGGTCGTGAAGCTATATTACCTGTGACATCAATATATCACGTACCAAGGGCGTTGCTGGAGGTGTTTGATGTGGGATCGACGCGATGCTCATGGGCTGGAAAATTGGAAAATGACACGAACCAGTAATTTATGGTCGATGGGATTGGATCAAAATTAGCCAATGGTAACGAATGCCTTCTATTCACATGGATCCAAAAGATTCACAGTGTACTTGTGCATGCAATGAAGCGTCGCGGTGACCTACGCGGAGCTCGGAACTGCAAACAATGTAACTCCGAGTGCGACGATGGAACCATATGCGCTTGAGCTGGAAACACACTTATGCTGCAGATGCATGGATTTAAGATCTAAAATTAGGTCGACGCACAATGACGTAAGACCCATGACCGGGCCATCGAAGCAGTCTCGAATTTCACAGTGCGACGAACGCATTGAACCCTTCGTTGGTGATATGATCGTGGCACATTGACGTCATATCGCTCGCCTGGACCGTGCGTTTGTGAACTAGATAATCCAACAGGCACTAACAACATTTCAGTATCAGCACAAGGGCCCCAACGTGGGGTAAATAAATACGTTTCAAAGCACCGTTGTAAATCCTGGTCAAAGCGAGAGCGGCTACTACCCCAGTGAAGATGTTGACTTTGGTATTGACAACACGCATTACAACAGCGACAGTACTATGTAATCGGGGGGGCAACAGCTCTGCAGACTGTACGGCCCCCAAGTACGATGCAGTGAACTTGGGGGCCGTACAGTCTGCAAAGTTGTTTATGACCCTTGTGAGCCAGGTCTGAATTTATTGGGGAATCTTTATCCTCTAAAATACAATGTAGCACACTTGTACCTACTTCCAAGCAGTAGCAGTGGAATGGTGAAGCTGTCGTTAAAAGGAAAGTCTGCCCACGTGCTTCGTGGTTTGTTTGTATTTCAAGACCCCTCCACGCACGAAGTGTACTATTGCACGCGGTGCCGCAACAACGGCCGATACATTGTTCCTAAGGCACTGTTCGAGGGTCGAATGCCGTTTTCGAGCTACCACGAGTTCGAGTCGCTTTGTACTGACAGCGATTGCTACCACGTGTGGTATGCAAATATGAAACCTGGTAGTTTCTGAAATGTAGAATGTAGGGCTGTAATGTCTTTGACCACCAATGACATCCGACCGCACCACGGAACGTTCACAACCATTTGCCCTTGCATACAGTTCGTTTTGGACAAAGACGATCATGGCATTGTGTGTGCAAGTGTGGTGTCAAAGGCGGACCCTTTCGACGGTGTTGTGATGCAAGCAGTCGGGGTTGGTGTATGGGAATGCACGTCGTGTTCGACGACGCGAACATGCCACCATGTGGTGTGTTGGAAAGAGTTTAGCCAGGCACTCGACGTTGCGGATGTTGCCCAGCACGACAGCGAATGGTGCTCACTCCCCGCTGTGTTGGAAAAAGAAGCACATACACTTGAAGACAAGGATACAATCCCAGCTACCCCTCAAGCCATATCACATGTAAAGTCGACTCGGGGGTTTGACTTGCTGGAGTTCATGCCCGAAAACTAGTGCGTGCTTGCCGACGCCGGTGTGGCTTGTCCATGTGGTTGCCGTTTGCGTTATCAGGCACTTCGATTACTAGCCCTATTGCAGTGTTTGGAATGATGTGCCAAAAAGTTGCCAAGGTTTGCATACACTACATGCAGTGGCATCACTCCAGGTGAGATTGTACTTCGCACGAAACAGTATTGTGGAAGTGGAGCTCAACAAGGGATCGTCCGAATCACTCCCGAGCACTTACTTCGACATTGACCTTTGCAGCTTCATATGATTGAGCTTGATGGACGGGCCGACCTCACTTCGAGGAGTCTGGCGCATTTTGACATCGTTCTATGCAACTCTTAGCGAAGTGTTTTGTCCTTGGACAACATTTCTTCATGGATGCTGGAAAGTGCCGTCCAGGTACAAATGAGATTCGGACGAACAATAATTCGGACGATGACCAGTCACGCCTTCAATGCGTAGGGTGAATTTAGACTTGCACGTGGGTATGAATTGCCCCAGTTGCGGCTCCATACGCACGGCACCTATCCTTATCGGTGATGGCACAAAGCTGGCATGTCGTGCACCTTGCTTGAAGGGCGCCAAGTTACCCGACTAGCTCTGACGTGGGTACCGAAGTCTCTATATCTGACCGATTGGCGATCGGAAGCAAGTCTGCCCGTGACCTTTTGCTTCACTTTGTCGGCTACCCCAAGTCGATGAAATCGATGTCGTCCAACCAACACTTCCAGCTCCTGGCACTACTACGCTCCGACAGTGCAACCATTTTTCTCGACGGTCTGGTCAAGTATTTAATTGACTTGTCTGGTGCTACGGGATTGTGTGACCCGGTGTGGGCGGATTTCCTGTACGATTTGTCCTCAACATGTGTCGTCCCGAACGGCCTTATTCACGAGCCTGAGACTTCCATGCTTATCATCGCCCAACTGGCTAACGATCATTGTGTCAACATCGAGGATGCCGTCACTTTGCAGGGTTTAATGCCAACGCTTTTTAAGGCTTTGCAAACCTCACATCTCCTTCGCAATACAAACCATGTGATGTGGCCGAGCCTTTCCCCCGTGCTTTCGCAAATTGTCGAGATGTGCAGCTAATTGTCACGAATCCCAGCACCAGAAAAGGAGACCAGTAATGTGCAATTTGCGGAACCGACAGTTGGTGACGACGACTTGTCGTCGTGCTTTCCTGGCGCTCCGTGTGTGCGACCGCCAGAATTCTCGAAAATCGCGAGATAAAATCTGCACCAAACTGGCACCTGGCTCGAAGTACAAAATTCCAGGTACATTATCCAAATGGTTATAACATCATTACTGAAACTTACTGTTAATCAATTACACAGGCATCTTTCACTTCGTCTGTCCACACTCAATTTGCCTGGGCTTCACCTTGATGTACGATTTCGATTGAGTCCCTTCCATCCGTTTTCGATTTTGGCGCAGCGACTGAAGCGACATGATGTCAAGAGATATGTTATCATCGACAACGCATGCAACATCCAAAACTACTGCATGTTTCGTGAGCCTTGGATTTTCCGGAACATTTGGTTCCTCGCTGACCGTTTACACTACTCTAATCACAAAAATTGCTCGAGGTGTACACATTCTACAATGCCTAGCTAGCCTCAATATTGTAGTGGCTACTACATCGATAATTTCCCACAACTTAAGAAGATCTCAAGTGCCCTAGCGGAGGTTACAACAACTCTCAACTGTCCTCCATCGTGGGGAGCTGTGGCTACATGGCCAAGGGCAATTTCATGCTTTATACGAAGCATTACATGACCAACATCAACAAAGGACGTTTGGCGAGTATTAAAAAGGCGGTGGAAAAGAAAAAGCAGCCATGAAGGGGCCATCTGGGAGGATGTCAATGCATTCATATCGAAGATACAAGCCAACGTAATTCACCACACCACATAAGTACCATGCAGCCCCAACAAGAAATGCGACCTGTGCTCACAGTAGAACACTAAGAGTGATTCCAATGCCCACATACGCACAGTTTTTAATGCTGGATAACTTGAAAATGGCAGTCTTTGGACGCTGCGAAATATCAGAGTAAATACGATGCAATACTTTCACGAATACTACGTAGTACAGTGCACCATACATCGCTAACCATGGCATCCTGTATTAGTACATCTTTGAAAAGCAAAAAAAGCAATGAAATTTACACATATGGCGGTCGCCTTATCGATAACAAAGCATATACATCATGGATAAGGTAGCATAGAATATACTAGAACTTCACAACCTTTGGTGTCAATCACAGCATCATTGGGCATTATAGTGACACTTGATGCAAAACACCATTGCATGCATCACTCCAAACGAACATGAATTAACTCTGAACGGTACTGGGAATACGGTGAATACTAGAACAATCATTACCTCTAAAGGCCGACCAGCCCACGTGTGTCGCATGTTGCCGCCACATTGACCTAGAATACGAGCACACAGAGTGATCAAACAAAGATCGCTGCACCCCTAGTCAGACTTGCCTAGTGATGGCGACCAGTCTTACTTTGGCTACCTTGCGCCCCACAAGGGCGCAAGGTAACCAAAGTAAGCACTCCCACCAATGTCGCTGTCATCTACACGACTTCAGCAATATACAGTGATGCCTTTCAACGATTCACTTGAGTATTACCCACCATTACATGGCGTCATGCCTAGCGCAATTCCTTTCAATTTTCGATCAAACGTCACTGAGGTGATCAATCATGATTGGTTGGTTCTATTCTCGATTGCTATTGGTTGGACGCTTCTCTCGATTCCTATTGGTTGGAATTTTCTCTCAAACGCAATTGGTTGGATTCAGACCTTGATCGCAATTGGTTGGAATTGTTTCTCGCTCACATTCTAGTTACTATTGGTTGAAAAACAAACACATGAGACACTTATCTGATTGATATGTGCTGAGGTGTAGTATATCCCACTATCCACAGGTGATATTCTACGTTTTTGACGAGTCCGATATTCAGCAGGATAATCTGAGAACTGGACGGAAGATAGAGGTGATTTATAACGTTCCATGCTATTTCCGTTATATAGAGGACTGCATCCGCACAAAGTCTTGTACGCTCGGGCGTATGGATAGTGGTACTTTGAAAAACTAGTTCTACTAATACTAATACAGACGACGAGGGATTTTAAGGGACACCGAAGTTTTGTCAACACATGATTTATATTATCCAAACAAATAATTTTATGAGAATACTACTCACTGCTTGGCTACAGTATTGATTGGGGTGAAATCATTTTAAATGTCAGGTTGACGACATTCGTCGACACGTGTAATTTCACAATAGCCAAAGGCCGTTAGACCGGTGGTGACAGCTTCCGCCTCCCTTGGCAGGTTTCCAAGTCTATGAGAAGAGAGGCCATGTGGGCACAAGGCACCTCTGTCCTTGATCAAGGGATCGACCTGCAGACGGTGCAGGTCATGACGGTTCGTAGGTGCTTATGTCGACTCGGGTTGCCGTTGCTGGAAAATCAGGGAGCGTACCCAGCTGCATCCCGAGTCGACAGAATGACGCGATTCAGAGAGGAGGCACACGGCGTCGGCTCAAAGGTGAGATACACAGGGCGATGTTGTTGGCCAATCTGTCTGATGCATTTTTCTTCAACTGTCAACGCAACACGAACACCACGCCATTGACTTTATAATAAAGTATTGTGCGGCAGTGGGAGACGCATGAGATGTTTCTTTCTGGTCGACAAAGAGTGATTTATCCCCTCCCCTTAACCGTACCCCGTAGGGCCGACCCGCGGGATATAGCTACTACGCATAGCCAAAAAACTTGATTTTCACCAAGTCGATCGGCTACTTGTATACAGTTGTTCTTACGCCTTGGCGGAATCACAACCAACGTGACTTTCAAAACAAGTCATTCATTCTTCAGAGATGTTAAGGCGCTGCTGCAGAAACGTCTGCGTGTACAGTCGTTTCTGCAACAGCGTCTGATCAAAAGTCTGCTCAAGGGTATAGCCATGATCCACTTCTCCATCAAAACGCGGGCTCTCTCATCGTCATCTACAGAGGGTTTTCAGATTGTATGTGATTTTGTACATAGATATGTATATAAAATTGTAAAAAGTACGATCGAGCGGGAACTTGAACCCGGACTTCATGCTTCGCAATCCAAGACTCTAACCACTGCGCCACAGCACCAACAGTTATTGTTTAAACTGAATTATCAAAACCAATCAATATAAAATACTCCATGTTCAAAACTGTGGAAATGAAGCTTCTGCTGTGTGATTGGCTACAATTACTTTCGAATTTCGAAGATCACTAGCCAATCATATTTTGATTTCATGCCGAATTCGAAGGGCCAAGTGTCCCTTAAAATCCCTCGTCGTCTGTACTGTAGTACCATACCGGTATCTTCGAGGAGTTTGACCGTGAGCAATATTACTTCAGTACTAGTAGTATGTAGTCAAAGGCAAGATCGATGTCATGTACAGTACTTACTATACGTATAATCTTAGCAGTAAACCTCAAGGCAGCGAGGATGAAAACAACCGATGCCGGTGCCGTCTTGCGAGGTATACTTACAGACACCAGGCTCATGTTTGGTGTCTGTAAGTATACCTCGCAAGACGGCACCGGCATCGGTGAGCTAGCCCTATAGCACCATGTATAATACTTAATATACATGACACGTTATTACTGAACCGAGGACGCCAGAACACCTGAGTGAATACACGATAAATATAATGTGCATGTCGATCCAGCATTTCGATTTTGCTGTCTACCGTCAGGAGATGTAATTCCATGACTTGGTCAGCCCGTGGCTCACGAGCAGGCTATGAATCGGCCTAGATGCTTGTGTTGGCGGTGAGTATGTCATTCACACCTTTGCCTCTAAGAAACGGTTTCAGGGCATGGACACGGGATAGAAGACTGCACAAGCGGCTTCTTAAAAATCACCAACCCATAAAGGTAAGTAAATATGTCATTCGCGCCTTAGCCGCAAGGCAAGAAATGCATTAAAGACATGGATACGGGATGGAAGTCCACACAAGCATGGGTGAAAACCAAAGTTCGACGTTTGGATAACTCCGCAGTCTTCTCCACTTCAACATAGTTTGCGGGCGTTATGACAATGCTATGCGATAATACGCTTGGTGATCACTTTGAAAAGTCTTGAAGGTATCAAGACTTTTCAAAGTGTTTCATCAATCAATAAGATTAATATCAGCATTTATGTGTCAGATATCTGTGGGGTCCTTTACGCAGTGGTGTGCTGATACCGACGACAACACTGCTCAAGATCTTGGCTTTAGGTACCATCGCCGCTCCAACGAACACTCATTTCCGGACTACAATGCCGTCAAGTGTGCCGTGGGCATATTCACTCGTGCGACTGGGGTGGCATTGTCGTTCTCTGGCCACAAGGGAGACGCCAACAATCGTAAAGCCCAATGCCCTGTGCATGTACAGCCAAATCGATACCCGTCAATCCAAGGATGTGCAGCGCATGTACAATTTAATTGAGAAGAAGCGGGTGCAAGGGTATGCATTGGAATGGAGATCCCCACTCATTCACACGCGTTTCCGCTCGCGGCCAGCTCTACACACGGTGTTGGCGCGTTGGACACAAAACGACAGGTTACATACGTTGGTATGTTTAGTGTGTATTAATCTGTATTTAAATAGATTGACGATGTCACTAGCAAGATCAACTCTATTGACAAGCGACTGCAGGGTGTCGAGTCGGCAGTGGTGAGCATGCACAGATTGCTGGAGGATTTCATCGGCAACCAGCGTAATTATCGGCACGCCGATGACCCGCAGCATGACAGAACTCGACGGCGCACACTGGACAGGGATGACATTTCGAGAATCGATTCGGACACGCCTCCAAAAGAGATGAAATGCAGAAATCGTCGACAAACACAAACATATGCACGACCCAGATCACGGAACGAAAGTGAAGGCGACAGAAGTGACAGAAGCGACCGACACAGGTGCGATTACAAATATGTGAGAATAATCATTCTATAGTAGCCATCCGAGGATGATAACAAACAAGTGCTCCCGAGGTCGTCCACACAGCAATCGGCAACGCCGTCGAACATCTGAGCTAAGCTACGGATCTGGTGCGCCAAGTTATGATGGCAATGCGGCAAACGAGGAACCTTTCACCCCGATGGTTTTGGCTCAACCTCCATTCGCTCAACCTCCGTCCGCTCAATCTCCGTGTGCTGAACCACTATCTGCCCAACCTCCATCCGCTCATCATTCGTCCGTTCAACTCTTGCCCACCCAACTTCCACCTGCTCAACTTTCGCCCGATCTACTTCCTTCTGCTCAACCTCCATCCGCTCAAGTCACACCCACTACCTACTTCTTCCCAACCCCCCGCTGCCCAACCCCCCTCTTCTAAACAAGTATCTGATCCACCACCGCCAGGCCAACCTGCTTGTGTTACAATAGCGTCCACGCAACTTTCGGATAACATTGACAGCTATTGAGAGAACAGCGCGTCGTTCGAAATCACGAAGCAGAGCAAGCAGCTCGACGTTATCCTACCTTGGCGATCGACACCAACGAATTCGGGTCATGGGATTCAAGTAGCTTTTTGTTGCACGAGCTACCATTCACCCATACGAGTTCCTGCCAGAAGCTCTGTGGGGGTGTTCAGACGACATAATGGGGCTCACCCGTGCTTTGGATCGAGATATCTTTGTTTTCGCGGAACCAGATCATAGCGTGAGCTTTGACAAGTACACGTTTGATGGACATGACCTCCAGCGCATTTTGCTTCCGATCGACTAATGGGAGGTTGAAGTCAAAGCTAGTGGCCCAAGTGCTTGCTGCCTTTACCTGCAAGGTAACCACTTTGAACCGTTGCTTCGATCACCTGTTTTAGATTTGTGAATTATATACTAAGTTAGTTTTCGCCTGCACACTGTCATGAGCGTGTGATTTAGCTTTAATTTGAGCTGCTGAACCTACACGACTGCAGAGTCTTGAGCGTACTAAGAGGTTGTCCCACTTAGAGTAATTAGTAACACGGACAGTACTCTGATTATCCTGGTGATTATCGGAACTCCCCCGTTTTTGACGGCGACAATGAGGTCAAATCTAGACTCACAATCAATTTAGCTGATTCAATGCCATGTCCCACCACTAATGAATGTGCATCGAGGTAGAAACCCTCGCACTTGCACTGCAATCGCCCTGCTCCCCCACAGCAGTGCTAAACGCTTCGGGCCACCAACCCCTGAATATACTACTCTACCTAGGCCATGTCGAGGCCAATTTAACGATTCATCGTCCTGTCCCACCACTAATGAATGTGCATCGAGGATGAAACCCTCGCGCTTGCACTGCTATCACCCTGCTCCCCCACAACAGCACTAAACGCTTCGTGCCACCACCAACCCGCACAAGCAGCGGCACTTAATGTCGTGGTGTGTATTCGTTCGGGGGGGTTGTTGCGGACTAGACTTAGCCGATCACATATACTACTCTACCTAGGCCATTTCCAGGCCAATTTAACTGATTCGTCTTCCTGTCCCACCACTGATGAATTGTGGTGGAAACCCTACAGCTTGTCCTGTCCTACCACTACCGTCCAATCCGAATTACTACTTAGTAGTACGCTATACGGAAATGAATGTGTCTCCAGGTTGGAATGATCGGTCGTGGCTTTACTCTCATACCCTACGAAAACCCTTGTTTCTAGTATCGGCCCTCGCGGAGAAATGTCTTAAAGTGTTAATAACGGTAATCCAAAACTCGATTAACCTACGAAAACACTTGTCCCTCTATCACTGCTACTAGTGCGTTGAAGTATGATCTTTTTGACAAGTTCATTGGTCGATCTTTTCTATACAGTGGTTTCATTGGCGGATAAGTTAGGATGATTTGGTTACTGACAATTTGATTGAAACTTATTACAGTACTAGTAGTACTACCAGTACGTGTACACCGAGTACGAGGTAGTATCGTACTTCGAATATGGTGCATGTCATCTATAAGCTACCAACTTTTCACATTTATTTTCTGACTTCTATTTCATATTCATTACTCAAAATTTCAGCAAATTGAGACGTAGAATCGACAGATCTCAATGTGGTGAAGAAATTCTACATCTCAGATTTAAATTTGGTGATGAATTGGTCCCCCAGAAATAGATATTTAACCTAGCGGTATTTTACATGGGCGCTTGGATACTTGGCCATAGGGGCGGCCGCTGAGTTGTATCTTGATTTTTGTATGTGACTCTTATCCGTATATAATATCCGGAGGCAGTTGTGAATCGAGTGATTTCGGTAAACTCATATCGATGTTGACAGGTATTGAGATAAAGAGTACATGGAACATAATATATTTTGATACAAACAACAAGTTGTTTTAATCCTGCAATAATTGTATCACCCAAACTTGTATAATTGTATATTCAAAGCCACCAGATAGGTATAATCTTTCGACGGTTATTTATGCTTGGAGTAAAATTCGGTCATTTTTCAATACAAAACGAAACATAACACAAAGGTTATCATATTTCAAGGAATTCTATTCATACAAGCTTTTTCGCCTTGTAATTCTGCATCTACCATACAAAAACCCAAATAAATGTGATTTCATTAGGAAAAATACAGGACACAACTCTATTCGATGCTGTCGGGCATTGTTAACCTCCCACTGCAGTGATAAAACGCACGAAATCGGTATTTAACGTATTTGGTTTTTGGGTTTAACTACATAATTTGTATGTGAGGCCAGGACATTAGAGAGTTTTCGTAAGAGCTTTTCAGTTAAGATTCAACTTGTGGAAGTGAACTGAAAACCAAGCAATTTCAAACTTTCGGGCAGATCTAAACCTTAACGTTGACGAAAATATCAGTACTTTCGGAAAGGTTTTGAGCTAACTTCTAGATTATCCGGATTTACGTTACTGGTCAAAAATACCCCAACCGCGCATCCTTCGCAATAGAGAGCTGGTGTCCCTTATTGCCTGCGTAATGCAGCAGTGCCATGGTGATTTCGACATGTTTCACACCGTAATTCAAGGCTTAATGGCATCCAAATTCATGAGACTGAGGCCCGAGAAGCCAATTGTCTCGTACAACAACAATTTCGACCGTGACATGCACAACGCCACGGCAGCGCATAAGTTCCGGTTCACAATCGACCAACTCCGCGTGCTCGCTGTGGCTCTACGACTGCCAGCCTTTGTCAGTACACCGAGCTCCGATCAAGTGGAGTCGCTCGAGGCACTTGCAATCCAGCGTCGACGACTGGCTGAGCTCTGTCGACTTTCCACCATTGCAGATGAATTCGGGCGTTCCGTCGAGGCCTGCAGCCGTAGCTTACGAAACACCACAACCCTTTCACCAGGTGAAAGCTCCACTCAACCGATTTCCGGACGGAGCTCATGGACGAGTTGAAAATAGCCTCGAATGATCCTGGAATAGCGCAGGGAAATGGGTAGGATAGGCACTAGCGGCATCTATATGTTGGGTCGCCATACAAATAGTACAGTAGCGCGACAGAACCCCGTCTTCTTTCATCCTGTCCAGTATGCGGCTCATGGAGAGCATGGTGGAATCGTGGCGCCGCCCCTCTACCGGCCCGTACATGCTGATGATGATGCCGTCAGGAACGGTGATGCCTTGCCAGTTCAGACAATGCAACGGGGGCGACCGTTGTACACCGAATGTTGAAGGTTCTCGTGCTCTTGACCTTCTGCTCGCGCCGACGGACGGCTGATGTACTGCTTCCTCCCATCAATGAACGCAACACAGGTGCGCAACCCTCTGAGCCCACTCTTCGACTCGATCGCACCAGCATACGTTTCTACTGACATGCTTACAACAGTGTTAACACGTACCAACTCGGTCTACGAGCAAGGCTTCGTGAAAGCGGATCACTTCGCTCCAAGTCTTGTACAGAGCAGTTGCGGTCGCGCGGACGATGCGACAGAAAGATGAAAGTTCGCAATGCACCAGTAGGCATCCTGTGGCATGTGGCCATACTCCTGACGAACTGCCACACCTGTCTCAAAGCTGAGGGGAATCAAATCTCAATGCACTTCGATGTAGCCCCCCCCTGATTGAATGAATCATAGATCTAATCTAGTTAAGAAACTTTCCTAATAAGAATTGCGTAGTTTAAATCCAATTTGACGAATACAAGTGCAAGTTAATTTCAAAAGGAAATCCTTGCACTAACATGAAATTCAATATTATTACAATAAAAATATGACGTTCAAAGCGATTTCAACGTCCAAAACAACATTGGGTGGAAAATATGCATATTCACTCGTCAAAACTCCTATATATGGCCTAATTGTTGGTCTACATCACTATTTTGAATTTGAATTAGGTGAAATTATTCCTAATCGGACTCAAATCTTTCTATTCCATTTTTTTAGCAATTGCTGCAACTAAAATCTACCAAGACACGTTGTTGCGCAGCAAGCTGCTCAGCATCGCGATTAGCTTGTTCTCGAGCATATTGTAAACGCTGCGCCTCACGCCGCTCCTTGTCCTCAATGCCTTCACGAATGATGCCCATAAGGCTCGCAATATCGAGGGAATGAGCTGGTTTCTTCGACTTCTTGCGCCGCTTGATCGGAGTGATCTCAGCGTCCTCGGTCTTCTTGGCAGACATTTCAAGCTCTACCATGGCCAATTGGCGCATGGCCAATCCCGAATTCTCGACGCCTTACGTTTCCGCTTCGCAGCATTCTTGCGCACGGCTTCGTTTTCGGCAAAATCGTCCACGCGCAACTTGATGTCTGTCAGGAGCTGGTCACGTTCAGAGTACTCCTCAGTTGTCCCCGACTTGCGCAACGACGCACTCTCCCCCTTCTCGTGCTTTGCCAACAGGTATTCGAACCTGGTCTTCAGTGCGCCCGGCTTCTTCACCATTGAAAATCCAGGCATGCGGTTCAACTCTGTCGCAACCTCGGCCCAGATCGTCATCACCGTCCCGTATTCACCCTCCCACGGTCGCGACAGGGACACCTGTTGGAGCAGCATGATGTCGTGGCAACGTGCGAACTTTCCTGTGGGAAGCGGCGTGGTGTCGCTTTCGTCAGTTGTTGTAGCCATGAACCAAAGAGGAGAATGAAGCACCTGTATTATCCGTAGATATATCCGTATCTTGCAACCTTCGACGTCGATCACTTTTGAGATAAGGTGCCTTCTATCTGAAAAGTTGTTCAGATCCACTGCTTTATCAAGATTCATTTATACAGGATAATTAATATTGGTAGGATATTTTGCAATCTCAACTGAAAAGTGGCGCTCCGAAAACTCTCTATTTCAGATTCTTGAATAATGGCAATTCGAATTTCATTATTAGAACCCGGATAGGTTAAAACCTTGTGCAGTGCGAATTTCGCAAATCGTCCGCTGCAAATTGGTTTTATCCAGAAAACGTTATCCAATCAAACGTGGTTATTATTCTTGGTGCATGACTCTTCAGGTCAACTGTACATGGTTAATGTGCGGATAATAATTATCCGGACGCCATGTCAAACGCACATCCAAGCTCTCCTCGACAAAATCAGGCCCCACCCACTCGCTGGCCCAAAGCACGACTGAACCTCTGATTTCGACGACGACACCCCCACCATTTCTACAAGTATTCCAAGAGTCGACGACAACACCAAATACCACTACATCACCAACGACCATTTCAACCAAGTCCACGCACAAGCCGTCCTCGGCTATTTTGGGGAATTCCGAAATACAAACCAACGCTTGGGATGCAGTTATACTGTAGTTTTACACTTACCACGAAGTAGAGCACTATAGAATATTTCTAGATAAGTACTTATCGTGATGGCAGCACGACAGCATTCGTGTACATAAATCACCGAGGATCATCCACAAGTCAAAACGAAGGACTGCTTAGTATGTGTATTCCGCTTTATTATATACTAGTACCTAAGAAGTAGGACGACTATTTTCTACAGGTTCGTTGGTGCCTAATGCAGACCCTTTTGTTGTGTCACTGACTTCTGGAACGCCTTCACCACACGCATCTGGACCTGCAGGCGCTTCAAACTTCGACGCCACAATGTCTTGGTGCGGGCACTGGGGACGTTCTCGACAACCGAGGTTTCCTGGCACATCGTAAAGCTGGCAGGAAGGGTGATGCAACGAAGGAACAGGCCCACCGGTAACGAAAGCGAGCCGAGGCCGATGCAGATAAACCATTGGGTCAGATCCAACGGCACGCAACCAAACACGAGCGACCCAAACTCGATGATCAACACTTGCAAGACCAACTGCACCACCGAAATGCCAAGGTAGATGTGGTTGGTCAGGATGCCTTCAAACACGTTCAGCTCGTCGTGGATGCGACGGGCGTTGATTTCGTTGAACAGCTGCAGGAACACGAACGTGTTGAAGATCATCGTGTAGTGCACGGACGGTCCGGTCGCGCCAACCGGCTTGCGGTCGTACTTGCGGCCCGAATCAATGCCGAAGATCTTGTCCCCGGCAAACGTCATGGTGAGAATCACCGCCAACTGGAAGATGGACTGACCAACCATGTGCTTCAACATGCGCTCCGAAATGAGGGGCTTGGTGCGCGGGTACGGCTTGCGCTTGAGCATGGCTTCCGTGGGGGCATCCGTGGCTAGCGCCAACGACGCAAACGTGTCCATGATCAAGTTGACCCACAGCAACTGAATGGCCGTGAGCGACGACTCTTCCAGCACCACCGCGCCAATCACCGCCGTGGAAATGGCCACAATGTTCACCGTCAGCTGAAACTGGAGGAACTTGGCGATCGAGTCGTACACGTTGCGGCCCCACTTGACCGCACTCACGATCGACCGGAAGTTGTCGTCCATGAGAATGATGTCCGACGCGTCCTTGGCCACCGCCGTGCCGCAGATTCCCATCGCAAACCCGACGTCCGCCTTCTTCAAAGCCGGGGCGTCGTTCGTCCCATCGCCCGTCACGGCCACCACTTGGGGACCATGCGGATACACGTTCGACTGAATCAACCCAGACACCAGCGTGTACTTGTCCTTGGGACTCGACCGAG